>NC_092334.1:141330000-141622500 GCF_046630445.1 Rutidosis leptorrhynchoides | reverse complement strand
CTCATGTATCAATATTGAGATTCAATATTGTAGGAAAGTACGTAGACGCAACGGAGATGATAAATACTAGATTGACCTTACGAGCATACTCTCGAACATTACCCATCACCTCCATAGCTATAACCCATAATTTCCTTAGCTCTATCCCATTTGAAAACTTATTTTGAAATCGCCTAAACATAACTCCGTCGTAGTATTTTATGTATACTAATAATATCTTGAAATAATACTGAGTAAACATATATATGTAAATTGATTGAGAGAGTTTAGAGAAATATATTTCAAGTTTCTATGAAATAATGAAACCTATTGAATTCTATTTATAATAGATTTTTGAATTATTAAAGTGAATTATTAAAGTATGAATTATTAAAGTGAATTATTAAAGTATGAATTATTAAAGTGAATTATTAAAGTATGAATTATTAAAGTAAATTATTAAAGTATGAATTATTAAAGTTAAAGTAAAGTAAAAGTAAAGTAAAGGTAAAGTTAAAGTATAGTAAAAGTATAAAACTATGTACATATAATACGCGTATAAATATAGATAATATTAATTTAAATTGTTATATATATATTTAATAAAATAAAATATAAATATCGTTATCTTTATCATACTGGTTAAGTAATGAGTTGTCAAAAGTAGTTCTAGATATTTATAAAAGTTATATACGTTTAAATAATAAAGTTCTTTTTAAACTGAAAACTTTTTTTTGTACGTTTGAAACTAAATCAAATAAATATGATAACTTTGTTTTCCAAAACTAAATATATTTAAGAATCATTTTGTTAAAAAGTTAAAATAATGAAAATCATTATATCATAAAACGTTTTAGAAAAGTAGTGTTATATATATTTATAATAGGTTTCAAGTTTTTAAATTACAATTTATGGGTGAAGCGTGGGATAAAGTCCAAAAGTTAAATAATCGTATGAAATCATTTTAAGGTAAAACGTCGATATCTATTTTCTAAGTTATCTATATTCCATAATCTTACTTTCATCTTAAATAATATTAAAGTTAAATAGTTTACGCATATGAATAGAACATCGAACAGGAACTACACTAACCCTTGTCTAGTTCCCGTTAATTGACACTTTTGTTCTTACTTGTAAATCACCTTACCAATTATTCCGAATACCGTTAAAAATGAAAGGTTTTCTAAATCAAAGTGGACCTCTCAATAGGGACTCGTAATCATAATTCAATGTATCTGATAAATCAATCATTTGATATTATCTTCTAATTCCATCGCTAATCATATTGAAACAAATACGTTCATTTAAAGTATTATACGTTTAATATTTTGTTAACATTCTCAAATTGTTATATATAGATATACCTATACATATTCATATCCAATTAAATAATAGTTCGTGAATCGTCGTAATTTGGTCGAGGTTAAATGAATGTATGAACACCGTTTAAAATTCTTAAGATTCAACTTACAAACTTTGCTTATCGTGTCGGGAATATATAAAGATTAAAGTTTAAATTTGGTCGGAAATTTCTGGGTTGTCACAACAGACTTTGCTTATCGTGTCGAAAACATTAAATCATTTAAAGATAAAGTTTAAATTAGGTCAGAAATTTTCGGGTCATCACATCGTTCGTACGTGGTGATATCGAAACCTTGTGTTCGTAATCCTCTAAGCTCTACCTTGAGCTTATTGACCTCATTTCTGGGACGATACTGCTCGTTCATCAATTGCTTGAATGCTGACCATGGTAGTGCGTAAGCAGCATCTTGTCCTACCTGCTCGAGATAGGTATTCCACCATGTTAACGCCGTACCTGTGAAGGTATGCGTAGCGTACTTAACTTTGTCCTCTTCAGTACACATACTTATGGCAAACACCGATTCGACCTTCTCGGTCCACCGTTTCAATCCAATTGGTCCTTCGGTTCCATCAAATTCCAAAGGTTTGCAGGAAGTGAATTCTTTGTAGGAGCATCCTACACGATTTCTTGCAGAATTAGTTCCACTGCTAGATCTAGAGTTATTGTTATTTTGCATCGCAACCTGCACTGCGGCTATGTTCGCAGCAAGGAAAACACAGAAATCTTCCTCACTCATGTTCAAGTTCTGACGAGTCGCCGGTGCCATTTCCTTCAAAAATAGCCAAAAGAATTGAGTTAATCATATAGAATTTAAGAGTAGTCAATAGTATTTCATAGCATAATATGAACTTATTTATAAAAGCTTTTTCTTCATATTAGCATTTTATAGTTTTAATTCGGGTAGTACCTACCCGTTAAGTTCATACTTAGTAGCTATTATACAATTAAACTACTACGATTCTATATGAAAAACTTATTACAATAATATTTCGCGTTCAAACTTTATACAATATTTTACAAACTTACAATACCGCTAATAAACATATAGGATGAAATATAGCACATAATAACTTTGCTACTCGGCAGCTATGAAGGCAATTTTAGTTAATACGCAAGTTGTTCAGTAAAAGAAATAAAGACACGTAATTCGTGTTAATACGCAATTTTAGAAAGTAGTTTCATGTACCTGTGTCTATTTTGTAAAACATTTAAAAAGCTGCATGTATTCTCATCCCAAAAATATTAGCTTTTAAAAGTGGGACTATAACTCACTTTCACAGATTTACTTCGTCGGGAAGTAAGACTTGGCCACTGGTCGATTCACGAACCTATAACAAATACATACATATATATCAAAGTATGTTCAAAATATATTTAAAACATTTTTAATACGTTTTACTGTTTTAAGTTTATTAAGTCAGCTGTCCTCGTTAGTAACCTACAACTAGTTGTCCACAGTTAGATGTACAGAAATAAAGCAATATATAATATCTCGAATCAATCCACAACCTCGTATATACAAGCCTCAGGCTAGATCACAACTCAAAGTATATAATATTTTGGAATCAACCTCAACCCTGTATAGCTAACTCCAACATTACTGCATATATAGTGTCTATGGTTGTTCCGAAATATATATATATATGGGTCGATATGATATGTTAAAACATTGTATTCGTGTCTATGGTATCCCAAGATTACATAATATATTAGAATACATGTATAATACAATATAAGTTAGCTAGGATATGATTTGTATAGAATTGTTACAATATTTCCCGTAGCTACAACAATAAAAAAAATTTACTCATAACTTCTTCGTTTTAAATCCGTTTTGAGTGAATCAAATTGCTATGGTTTCATATTGAAATCTATTTTATGAATCTAAACAGAAAAAGTATAGGTTTATAGTCAGAAATATAAGTTACAAGTCATTTTTATAAGAGGTAGTCATTTCAGTCGAAAGAACGACGTCTTGATGACCATTTTGAAAAACATACTTCCACTTTGAGTTTAACCATGATTTTTGGATATAGTTTCATGTTCATAAGAAAAATCATTTTCCCAGAAGAACAACTTTTAAATCAAAGTTTATCATAGTTTTTAATTATCAAACCCAAAACAGCCCGCGGTATTACTACGACGGCGTATGTCCGGTTTTACGGTATTTTTCGTGTTTCCAGGTTTTAAATAATTAAGTTAGAATATCATATAGATATAGAACATGTGTTTAGTTGATTTTAAAAGTCAAGTTAGAAGGATTAACTTTATTTGCGAACAAGTTTAGAATGAACTAAACTATGTTCTAGTGATTACAAGTTTAAATCTTCGAATAAGATAGTTTTATATGTATGAATCGAATGATGTTATGAACATCATTACTACCTTAATTTTAGTAGGTAAACCTACTGGAAATGAAAAAAAATAGATCTAGCTTCAAAGGATCCTTGGATGGCTTGAAAGTTCTTGAAGCAGAATCATGACACGAAAACAAGTTCAAGTAAGATTTCCACTCGAAATAAGATTGCTATAGTTATAGAAATTGAATCAAAGTTTGAATATGAGTATTACTTTGTATTAGAAAGATATCTTACTATAAATAAGAAAGATTTCTTGAGATTGGATGATCACTTTACAAGATTGGAAGTAAGCTAGCAAACTTGGAAGTATTCTTGATTTTATGAAACTAGAACTTATAGAATTTATGAAGAACACTTAGAACTTGAAGATAGAACTTGAGAGAGATCAATTAGATGAAGAGGTGTTTTTGGTCGTTGGTATATGGATTAGATATAATGGATGTGTAATTTTGTTTACTTGTAAATAAGTCATGAATGATTACTAATATTTTTGTAATTTTATGAGATATTTCATGCTAGTTGCCAAATGATGGTTCCCACATGTGTTAGGTGACTCACATGTGCTGCTAATAGCTGATCATTAGAGTGTATATACCAATAGTACATACATATAAAAGCTGTGTATTGTACGAGTATGAATACGAGTGCATACGAGTAGAATTGTTGATGAAACTGAACGAGGATGTAATTGTAAGCATTTTTGTTAAGTAGAAGTATTTTGATAATTGTCTTGAAGTCTTTCAAAAGTGTAAGAATACATATTAAACCACTACATGTATATACATTTTAACTGAGTCGTTAAGTCATCGTTAGTCGTTACATGTAAATGTTGTTTTGAAACCTTTAGGTTAACGATCTTGTTAAATGTTGTTAACCCATTGTTTATTATATCTAAAGGGATGTTAAATTATTACATTATCATGATATTATGATATATTAATATATCTTAGTATGATATATATACAGTTAAATGTTGTTACAACGATAATCGTTACATATATGTCTCGTTTCGAAATCATTAAGTTAGTAGTCTTGTTTTTACATATGTAGTTCATTGTTAATACACTTAATGACATGTTTAATTATCATTTATCATGATTAAACATAGTGTATCAATATCTTAATATGATTCATATGTATTTAGTAAGACGTTATTATAACGATAATCGTTATATATATCGTTTCGAGTTTCTTAATTCAATAAACTCAATTTTATGTATATAACTCATTGTTAAAATACCTAATGAGATACTTACTTATCATAATATCATGTTAACTATATATATAATCATATATATGTCATCATATAGTTTTTATAAGTTTTAACGTTCGTGAATCACCGGTCAACTTGGGTGGTCAATTGTCTATATGAAACCTATTTCAATTAATCAAGTCTTAACAAGTTTGATTACTTAACATGTTGGAAACACTTAATCATGTAAATAACAATTTCATTTAATATATATAAACATTGAAAAGTTCGGGTCACTACAAGTTGTGCGTGTGGTTTTATACATTCGTGGACTAATCGTTTTGCATTCTTTATAATGACGATGCCAAACGAGATCGAGACGAATGACGAGGAGTTTAACGCTAGAGTTGCGGCCGCCATTGCGGAGCAAATGGGTGCGTTTCAAGAAGAAATGGATATGAATTATTCCGAATTTCGGAGTAGTAGTGAAATGGAGCGTTGTCTTAAGAGCTTCATGAGGACTAAACCTCTGATGTATGAAGGGAAACCGGATCCTTTGGTTAGCACAACATGGATCTCGGATGTCAAAGGATGTTTTCGTACTATTGAATGTCCTCCCGAGAAGAGGACAAGACTCGCTACTAGTTTGTTGCGGGGTAGGGCGAAGGATTGGTTGGATGGTAAGATTGATCTTGTTGGTGGTGAACCGTTTATGGCGTTATCGTGGGACGAGTTTAAGAAGGAATTCTTCGAGGAGTTCCGGACTTCAGCCGATTTGTCTGAATTGCGTAATGAGTTGCGAAATTTGCAACAGGGTTCCATGGATTTGAATACTCTCAAGACGACCTTTATGGCGAAGGCTCGTTTTTACCCGGAGTATTTAGGGAATGATCGTTTGTTGATGGAGGATTTCTATCGGACTTTGAATGATGACTTGAAGAATAAAATTAGCCGGGGTTGCGCGAAGTCGTTTGAGGAGTTATTCGCGGTGGCTAAGGGTTTCGAATCGTATTCGCGATCAAAGATTGGTGAACCTTCAAGTGAGAGAAGGGTTGTTTCGTATGGTGCTCCAAGTAAGAGGACTAAGGGTCCGAGTGTGAGCACGGGTGGTACACGGACGGGTATATCGGATTCTAGTGCGTCTAGATGTTACAATTGTGGCGTGAGGGGTCACAAGTCTTGGGAATGTTCGGTGCCAAAGGGTGTTGGCACGGTGTGCTTCAATTGCCAAGAGGAAGGACATCGTAAGTCGGAATGTCCAGAGTTAGCGGGGACGGGTGCGGCAAGGAGACGTTAAGGTACGTTTCGTTTTAAATAAATATGTCCTTTGATTGTTTTTGTGCCGATGAGTTCGGGTTTGATAAATGCCTTGTGTTGTGCATAATATTGTTATGGGTGACATTCCAAATGGAATTACCCTACGGTGGCGTATAGATTGACGGATGAAGGGCGTATGGATTGACGTATGAAGGGCGTAAGATTGATCTGTTGTTTCAGAATTGAAGGTTGTATGTTCATATCTTCTTCGTATCAAAAGTTTGAGGTTTTTGTTTACGAAATACCTTCGTGTAATGGTTTGGCTAAATTAATTCAAATACCTTCGGGAATAGGATTCTATCAGATAAAGTGTATCGTTTTCTTATTTCATTTTTATTATGACTATATGTTAATTCAATATAGTGTGTAATCTGTAATATAATAATAATCACTAACTTGAAAAATAACTATATTTGTGTATTATTCTCTTAATAAATTTGGTTTTTTTATTGTGTTTGATTTTAATAGAATTTGAAAGAAAGAAAAAAAAATACTCCGGGTATTTGAATTTGAGGGTTTTAAATTTTGGGTTCGTATTTTTGGTAGATGATGAAGATGATTCATATGTTTTGTATTTAAAACACCAAAATTATATAATAAATATATAGATAAAAATATATAAATTATAATATTTTTCATTTTTTTCGCCGGTGGTCCCTCGTTTTTAGTGAACAAAATTGTAAAAAGACGAATTTACCCTCACATGCAAGGCACATGACAAGGGTTAACAGACTTTTTTAACAGAAAGTTGACGGAGGGATGCAAATTGTCAATTTAGGAAAAATAAAGGAATCGGATATCCAAATTAGAAAGCAAGTGACACTGTTAACAAAATTGGATATAATAAAGGGACCAACGGAGCAAACAAAATTCCTTAATTTAAGGAGTTTGATATTTCATCTTTTTAATTTTAATATATAAAAAGGAGAAAAAGATTTATTTGTTATAAAAGTAATAATTGGATGATAATTTTATTATTATTATAGATATTGCATAGTATATTTTTTGAGTATAAATAGGTGTGTTGAGTTAGAGTTTATTGTATGTATTTTTTGGTTAACAAAAACACTCTCTCTCTAGATTCCAAATGCCACCAAACTCTCATTGTACATTTTTCTATAAATAAAAAACCAATTACTCATACCTTTTGTTCAACCTTTGTTTTCTCCGTTTTACAGTATCTCTATCTCTATATACCTTCTACAGTCAAGAACCACTAAAGGTAGTTATAAGCCTACTGAATTATAACACGTTATCAGCACGATTATCTCAACATTTATACTAAATATGGTTGGCTCTGCCACCTAACTAATATATGGTCGGTTATACCACCTAAATGATATATGGTCGACACTGTCGCCTAATTTACATTTATGTTATCTAACATTTATTTATGTATACTAACATTTACATTTATGTTATCTAACATTTATTTATGTATACTAACATTTACAGTTATGTTCACTAACATTTATATTTATGTTATTTAAGTTATATATGGTCGGTTATACCACCTGAATTATATTTTCTGTAATCTAACTCTTATTAACTTCACTAACATTTATATTTATGTTAATAAGACCTCATGATTGTACGCAACACGTCATTTAACAACACGGTACTTTATGTACGCAACACGTCATTTGACAACACGGTACCATGGGTCGAGATTAATTCCGATCAATACGAATACGATGGGGTCTTTATATGTTATCTAACATTTATGATTACTTATGCAATTAATCATTATTTATTTCATGCATACTAATGTTTATTCTTAAATTTATAATCTTAAAAGTTAAAATAAAAAAAGTAGTTTGTATTTTTATTAAAAGTAAATCTTAAAAGTTAAAATAAAAAAGTAGTTTGTATTTTTATTAAAAGTAAATCTTAAAAGTTAAAATAAGAAAAGTAGTTTGTATTTTTATTAAAAGTAAATCTTAAAGGTTAAAATAAGAAAAATATATTATAATAATATATATTATAACTTAATATATATTATAATAATATCATTAATAATATAATATAATATGAACCTATATTCCCTTATGATTTTATTATTTGTAATCATACCATTATTCCTTTGTTTACTACTAATGAATCTAAACTAATTCTAATTGCATGTTGTTATTTATCTACGAAAAAAAAAATATATTATGATTATGATTATGATTATGATTTATGTTGTTCATCTTTCTGAAAATAGAAAATGTCAAACTTATCAAAGCTTGAGTTTGATGCCTTAGACGTATCGGGAACAAACTACACATCATGGGTTATGGACGTAGAAATAAATCTTGGATCATTGGGTATTCTAGAAACTTTAAAAGAAAATAATACTTGTTCCGATCAAGATAAATTAAAATCAATTGCTTTTATTCGCAAACATATTGATACCACCTTAAAACATATGTTTCTCACTATCAAAGATCCACATGTTTTATGGGAAAGTATCAAGAGTAGATTCGATAATCAAAAGGAGATATTACTTCCAGCTGCGAGGGAAGAATGGAGAAATCTAAGGTTCCAAGATTTCAAAAAGGTAAGTGAATACAGCTCGGCCATGTTCAAGATCCGTTCAAAGCTTCAATTCTGTGGTCAAGAAATAAGTGATGCTGATATGATGGAGAAAACTTTCTCCACAATGCATTCTGCAAATATAACTGTGCAAGAAAATTTAAGATTGCAGAATTATAAAACTTTTTCCAAACTTCAAACTTATCTCTTAGTTGCAGAAGTTAATAAAGAATTACTGATGAAAAATCAAGAATCTCGTCCTACCGGTGCGCTAGCATTTCCTGAAGCTAATGCTATTAACAATAATAATAATAATAATAAAAGAAGAAATGCACATGGACGAGGGCGTGGAAGAGGTCGTAGCCATATTGGCCAAAACCATCATCATGGAAATTACCATAACAATAATAAAAATCATAACTATGTTCGAAATCACCCTTATGGTAATGGTCGTGGTGGTGGTCGTGGTCGTGGTGGTCGTGGTGGTCGTGGTTGTGGACAAAGAAATAATAATCCACAAAATTATAAAATCCAAACACCATACAATCCCACAAATCACAATGTTGAAGAAGGCTCTTCAAAGAATGTTGAAGATTCTTGTTACCGATGTGGTAAAATTGGCCACTGGTCTAAAAACTGCCGAACAAATCAGCATTCTGTTAATCGGTATCAAGAATCCCTAAAGGGAAAAGGAAAAGAAGCAAATCTTGTGGATGACCTTGATACAAAAATCACTGAGCCAACTTGTGACTACTTTAATGAATAAATTTCTAATATCTATATATATATATATATATATATATATATATATATATATATATATATATATATATATATATATATATATATATATATATAGATATCCTATTATATGTTCTCGTTAAATAAATGGTTGTAGATTTTCAATCTACACCATATCTAGTTTACTACATATTTCCTTATTATGTGCTATCGTTTGTAACATGTTTTGAATGTAATATATTGATGAATTATATACTCATTATTTGTTTCTCATATTTTTTTTTGAAGTTCATGATGTATACTGCTGGAGTAAAAAATCAGTCAAATGGTGGAGATATTTGTATTGCAGACAGTGGTGCCACTCACACCATACTCAAATCTAAAAAATATTTCACAGACTTGAAAGCAACGGAAGGAACTATACATACTATATCAGGTCCTGTGGACTTAATAAAAGGAATGGGAAAGGCAAAATTCATGTTACCAAATGGTACGAATTTTCTGATAAATAATGCCTTATTTTCTCCCATGTCAAAGAGAAATTTGTTAAGTTTCTCTGACATATACCAAAATGGATATGATTATCAGTCAGTGACAACAGAAAATGAAAAATATTTAAGTATCACTAATAAGAATCGTGTAATTGAAAAACTACCAAGACTTCATTCTGGTTTACATTATACACATATAAATGTACCTGAAGTAAATGTGGTAGTTAAAGAAAAATTATGTGATCCTGTAATGATCAGTTTGTGGCATGAGAGATTAGGTCACCCAGGATCAACAATGATGAAAAGAATAATACAAAATACACATGGACATCCATTGGCGGATCAAAGGATCCCTCATGATGCACTTATCCCATGTACATCATGCTCACTTGGAAAGTTGATAATAAGACCATCACCTCTTAAGGTTGAAAAAGAATCACCAATGTTTCTTGAAAGAATTCAAGGTGATATATGTGGACCAATTCATCCACCATGTGGACCATTTAGATATTTTATGGTTCTAATAGACGCATCTAGTAGATGGTCTCATGTTTGTCTATTATCAAGTCGAAATATGGCATTTGCAAAATTTCTTGCTCAAATTATTAAATTGAGAGCACATTTCCCTGATTATACTATTAAAAGGGTGAGACTAGATAATGCCGGTGAGTTTACGTCTCAAGCATTTAATAACTTTTGCATGTCTATTGGGATTATTGTTGAACATCCCGTTGCCCATGTGCATACACAAAATGGTTTAGCTGAATCATTAATTAAACGATTGCAGCTAATAGCTAGACCATTGATAATGCGAACAAAACTCCCAGTATCTGTATGGGGCCATACAATTTTGCATGCTACATCATTGATTCGCATTAGACCAAGCGCAAGTCATACATATTCTCCTTTGCAACTTGCTTTTGGTCATCAGCCAAATATTTCCCACCTTAGAACATTTGGTTGTGCGGTTTATGTCCCTATCGCACCACCACAACGCACTAAAATGGGTCCTCAAAGAAGGATGGGAATATATGTTGGATATGAAACATCTTCAATAATAAGATATATTGAACCCATGACGGGTGATGTTTTTACAGCACGTTTTGCTGATTGTCACTTTAATGAAACATTATTCCCTAGATTAGGGGGAGAAATAAAAAATAAAGAAAATGATGTTTCATGGTGTGAACCTCAATTAATGTATCTTGATCCTCGCACAAAAGAATGCGAGATCGAAGTTCAAAAAATAATGCATATGCAAGAACTTGCAAATAAATTGCCTGATGCATTTACAGATACAAAAAGAGTGACTAAATCATATATACCAGCAGCAAATGCTCCAGCTCGAATTGAAATTCCAAAAACTGGCAATAATGTTATTCTTGAGTCTTTGCCACGCCAGAAACGTGGGAGACCAATTGGTTCCAAAGATAAAAATCCTCGGAAAAGAAAATCAGCTGATAATGAGGTAAAAGAAAGTGTTCAAGAAGAACTACAAATCAATACTCCTTCTGCAGAGGAGATTGATGATGTCAATACGGAATTTTCAATCAATTACGCACATTCAAAAATATTATGGAACCGAAATGAAATGAAAAATCTTGATGAGATATTTTCATATAATGTTGCATATGACATCATGAATGATGATGATGATCCAGAACCAAAATCTGTCATGGAATGTCAAAATAGACATGATTGGGATCATTGGAAAGGAGCAATACGAGCTGAATTTGAATCACTCAATAAAAGAAAAGTTTTCGGATCTATCATTCTCACACCTAAAGATGTGAAACCTGTGGGATATAGATGGGTTTTTGTGCGAAAAAGAAATGAGAAAAATGAAGTTACAAGGTATAAAGCTAGACTTGTAGCTCAAGGTTTTTCTCAAAGACCGGGAATTGATTATGAGGAAACTTATTCTCCTGTTATGGATGCAATTACTTTTAGATACTTAATCAGCCTGGCAGTTTCTGAAAATTTAGAAATGCATCTCATGGATGTTGTGACTGCTTATCTTTATGGATCACTTGATAGTGATATATATATGAAGATACCTGAAGGATTTAAGGTATCAGAAGCAACCAATGCAAAACCCAAAGAAATGTACTCAATCAAGTTACAAAGGTCTTTATATGGGTTGAAACAATCGGGTCGCATGTGGTATAAACGATTAAGTGATTACTTGATAAGCAAAGGGTATACCAATAATCTTATTTGCCCATGTGTTTTCATTAAGAAAACAACATCCGGATATGTGATCATAGCTGTTTATGTTGATGATCTTAATATCATAGGTACAAATAAAGAGATCCATGAAGCCATTCAACTTCTAAAGAAAGAATTTGAAATGAAAGATCTCGGGAAAACCAAGTATTGCCTTGGTTTACAAATTGAACATATGCCTAATGGTTTACTTGTACATCAAACAACATATACTGAAAAGATTTTAAAACGTTTTAATATGGACAAGGCAAAACCATTAAGTACTCATATGGTTGTTAGATCACTTAATATTGACACTGATCCATTTCGTCCCTGTGAAGATCATGAAGATATCTTGGGACCAGAAGTACCATATCTTAGTGCAATTGGAGCTCTTATGTATCTTACAAATTGTACAAGACCTGACATTTCTTTTGCAGTTAATTTGTTGGCAAGGTTCAGCTCAGCTCCTACCAAAAGACACTGGAATGGGATCAAACACATATTTCGATACCTTCGAGGAACTACTGATTTAGGATTATTTTATTCTAACGAATCAAAACAAGATTTGGTTGGTTATGCAGATGCAGGTTATTTATCTGATCCACATAAAGCTAAATCTCAAAATGGATATGTATTCCTAAATGGAGGTACCGCAATATCATGGCGTTCTCAAAAACAAACACTTGTTGCAACATCATCAAATCATGCCGAAGTAATTGCATTACATGAAGCCAGTCGGGAATGTTTTTGGTTGAGATCAATGACACAACTCATTACTGATTCTTGTGGACTAGAACGCAATAAAAGTTCAACAACTATCTATGAAGATAATGTAGCTTGCATAACACAGATGAAAGAAGGGTATATCAAAAGTGACCGAACAAAACACATACCCCCTAGATTCTTCTCATACACTCAAAATCTCATTAAGGATAACCAGATTGAAATGAGATATGTTCAGTCCAGCAAAAACTCTGCTGACCTTTTCACCAAAGCACTTCCAACTGCTATTTTCAGAACACACGTTCATAATATTGGCATGAGGCATGTTCAGAAGATGTAACAACTCAGGCGTTGCCTACTTGAGGGGGAGTCAACTCTATGCTGCACTCTTTTTCCCTTAGCTAAAGTTTTATCCCAAAGGGTTTTCTTTAGCAAGGTTTTTAACGAGGCAGTACTAGTTATTCACTAATAAAATTATCATCCAAGGGGGAGTGTTATAAAAGTAATAATTGGATGATAATTTTATTATTATTATAGATATTGCATAGTATATTTTTTGAGTATAAATAGGTGTGTTGAGTTAGAGTTATTGTATGTATTTTTTAGTTAACAAAAACACTCTCTCTCTCTCTAGATTCCAAATGCCACCAAACTCTCATTGTACATTTTTCTATAAATAAAAAACCAATTACTCATACCTTTTGTTCAACCTTTGTTTTCTCCGTTTTACAGTATCTCTATCTCTATATACCTTCTACAGTCAAGAACCACTAAAGGTAGTTATAAGCCTACTGAATTATAACATTATTTTATTTATTTATTTATTTATTTATTACATTACATTTAATTAATGTAATTCAATTAATTTAATTAACAATTAACAATGGGCAGGCCTTATTTTACACCTACACCACCACTCGACACTTGATCAATCACTTTCCAGCAACTTTCACCTTCAATCACTTCAAAGCACGCTCGTGAAACCAATCTCTCGACGATTTTGAATCCGGTTTCTCTCTACAATTTCTTTATTTTTATATCCCTCTTTTTAATAAATTTTTATTAGGGTTTTTGAATTTGATCTACCTTATTATTCAATTATTATACGATATTATACGATACTCCACCTCGCTTGAGTTACCAGCTCGCATCAATCCTCGGTAATTGGATTCATCCTGAGCTCAGTATAGTTTCGATCTTGTTATCTGTTTAATATTTTGAATTTTTCTTGTTTATGTTTGTATTGTTTATAAGGTAAAATTGAAAGTATCATCTGTTTGCGTGATGTGTTGCAGTTTCATATGCCATTACCCTAAAAATGTGATTTTGGAATTTTATATATGTTCTGAAATGTTATTTTTAATATGAAAAATTGAAGCTTTAAGTCAAACTCAGCTAACTGAATCTACTATTCTAATATTATGTTTTATTCGAATTCTAGTCCCTTAATAAGTGAAGTTTTTCATCTTATTTTAGTATTTACCGATGCATGAATATGATTTTATTTGAAATTGTTAATAGGATGGTTGTAGGATAGTCACACGGTACTCATAATGGGAAGTAGCGATATCGATAAATCTCCCAAGGAGGCGAAAGACACGACAAAAGAGCCAAAAACGCCCAACTCCCAAGTGAATTTCATTCTCTTTGTCAAATCATGATGTTGTATACTCGTTTAACGTTTTGATGATATGTAATTATCTCTCTTTTGTTAACTACTTTGTGCAGGAGCAGACTTCAGGTGCTGTTACGGGTACCGTCAATCCAGATTGGACAGGGTTTCAGGTTTGATCTATTAAAAGTTTCTAACTTTTTACAAAGTAGTGATTTAACGGGTGAGATATTTTACTAAACGTAGGTTGTTTGTAAATATTGAACAGCCTTACCCTCATATGCCTCCACATGGGTTCATGGCATCAAGCCCTCAAGCTCACCCCTACATGTGGGGGGTTCAGGTGCTTTTCTTTATAGATTCTTGATTTAGGTTCTAGATAAATTTATTACAGCTAATCAATATGATGTAACAATTGATTTACATTCTTGTAATGTCTTAAATTGGGTTCTCACTTATGTTTTGAAAGACAGGGATAAATAGATTGTTACACTTATTGATGAGCATTTCAGAATGGTCAGCTTCAATAGCTGACACATAGATACCAAGATTATGTATTACATCAATTTTTTGTTAACCACAGTTATTAAGATGATACGGTGTTCAAATTTAGTCATTTTGGAGAGACCTGCCTCTCTGATACCGACCAAGTCTGTTTTTGTTAGTGTATCTTTTGTTTATACTAATTAGAAATGTTATTAGCGATCTATGTAATACAATTACATATGCACATGCTACATATGTAGCTACTTTCATTTTTTTTATTGGGGATTTGTATGCCATTGTTCTGATATCCATATGCACTCGCAGCATCTTATGCCACCTTATGGGACTCCTCATCCGTACGTTATGTATCCCCCTGGTGGCATATACGCCCATCCATCCATGCCTCCGGTATCTTCTTGTTAATCTCAATGTATTGCTTTTGCTAAATTTCATTATTTTTTTAAACAGTAATTATGAATTTTGCTTCTTATTTAAGCAGGGGTCATATCCTTATCCATATGCAATGCCTTCTCCAAATGGTGTTGTTGAAGCTTCTGTGAGTTGACCTTGTTAATACAAATTTATTGATTTTTTTTATAGTAGATTGTATTACTTATTTTTTTAATAATGAGATGTGAATATGTATGTAGGGTAATACACCTGGGAATACAGAAGTTGGTATTAACTCACCAGATGGGAAGGAAAAACTTCCTATTAAAAGGTCAAAAGGAAGCCTTGGCAGTTTAAACATGATTACCGGCAAGAACAATGAATCGAGCAAAGCAGGTGCATCTGCTAATGGAGTTTATCCCAAAAGGTATAATGAATAGATCAGTGACCTTAGTTTCATGTCTGCCAAGATCGTAAAAATCACTAATCGGTCTTCTAGTCGGGCGGAACCTTGTAGGGATTAATCAGTCAAATTGGGGATCAATAGGATTGGACTGCTATAATTTGAATAATGAAGTTCAAATTTTATGTGTAAATATAAAAGAAAACCGTAAACGTAAACGTAAACATAAACAAGCATGAACTCTAACATAAATGTCTAGAAACATAAACATAATTGTTTGATTGTTCAAATACTCCAAAGTTCTAATTTAAAGTAATGCTCCCTCCGTCCCATAATTATTGTCCCCCAACAAAAGTTTAGATTTATGATAGATCAATGAATTGTCAATTTTGCCCTTTTATTTAAAGTAAGTTTGACTCAAAGTTAAAGTTGTAAGGTTTTTTTTTGTTCGAGTTACCCGGGAAGGGCGAGCAATCCGACCCCTTACTCTAGTGTACACAACCCATTTGAAATACTCTTAGGGGCCCAAGCCACTAGGCTAACCTTGGGATGGTTAAGTCTGACTCAAAGTTTTTTTAGAATTAGATGATTAAAAGAAATAAATAAGAGTAAAATAAGAAGTTTAATGGTTTTTATTGGTTATTTCTTGTAAGGGGCAATTTTTTTGGGGCAGACTTGAATAATAAGGTGGACATTTAACATGGGACGAAGGGTTTGACCAACCACATTCTATTTTGATCCATTGACCGGTTAATTAGAGGGATTATGGAAAACTAATCAGTGTGCTTCTAAAAAGCGATTAATTAGGGAACCATGGTGTGTACAATTCGAATTTACTATGTTCCTTTCCTACATGACTTAAAATCTGGTTACTTCTAATAGTTAGAAACTTAGAATATTTATTGGCCTTTTCGGAAAACTAAAGAGGTGGTAAACATTAAAAGGACAGCTCAATGATTAAGAAATAGAAAGCCATTCATGAACATCCTTTTTTTTTTAAAAAAAAAAAAATTAGTCCAGAAGTTTTTGAGCCTGGTTCAATTTCCGTGTCTGGACTGAAATGGTTGTAAACCAATACCGAATTGATACTGAACCGGTACTATACGTTCTCGTTCTTGGTCCCAATAATTTTCACGCTTTTGGTTTACTTTAGTTTGGTCTGTCTTCGTTTGGACCTTTACACCCTATAAGATAAAATACAATCCAGATCAACCCGTTTATAACTAAATGGGTCGAAATTGCCACCTTTTGTTACATAGGTCAGCAACTGCTGCTTCAAATAAGCTTAAGTTACGAGTGTATTTTATATTTTCAGTGCTGAGAGTGGAAATGAAGTTTCAAGTGAAGGAACTGAAGGAAATTCTGAAAATGTAAGTGTACTTGCTTAGTACTCGTTTCAATTGGATGATAATATCTGGGCAACCATCATTTAATATAGCCACTTAATCATAATTTTTTTTACATTGATACATTTTCAGGACTCTCAAATGAAATCAGGATCTAGGCAAGATTCTCTTGAAGGTTCGGTTATTTGAATGTCTAATAGTACAGTCATTACTTTAACATTGCTTTATGCTACTGAGTACACTGATGTTACGATGATAACTAGCTACCGGTGAAGCATCTCAAAATGGAAACTCTGCAAATGGAGGACCAAATATGACTCATTCTTTGGTCAACCAAACATCGGTTGGTCCCGCAACCAATTTAAATATCGGTATGGAAATGGAATGTTGGAATGGTACAAATTCATCCAGTATATCTGCAATGCGTGGGAACATAACTTCTGGTCCAGTTGGATCAAGGGACAACGTGCAGTCACAGCTCTGGATACAGGTGCACCCTTTTGTTTCGTAATCATACATATAGACATATCTAAGATTTAGTATTCATTAACATCTCTAAGATTTTAATTTTACTAATAATGAGTAACAACATTAACACTGGGTCTATTAGATCTGCTATTAGTTCTTTCATCAAATTTTATATGTAAAACTGGCTGTCTATCTTATTAATAATTAAATCGTTAGTGACCATTGTGTATTTGAAGTGATCTGCTAATTATGAAATTATTTCTGGGAAGGATGATTTGTAATTTTAAGTTCATTTTTGCGTTGTTGACATTTTCAGTGTATAATCTGTGTGGCTGCCATTTATTCATATAAGAACTTTGTTAATAATTTCGATATGTAATCGATATTAATATTAACGTTGTTGTACGCTTGGCTCTGGAAATCGAATAGTTTTGTTGTACATGAACCAAAATGGCATTTTATGCAACTTTATGGATTATGACATTTCTGGCCCTGAATAACGTTTTTTAGTTCTTAAGAAACAAAACCAGAAAACGTTACAATGACTTATAGCCTACACCTAATCCTATAACTTGATCCTTTATGTCAGGATGAAAGGGAGCTAAAACGTCAGAGAAGGAAGCAATCCAATAGGGAATCTGCTCGTAGATCCAGACTGCGCAAGCAGGTAAAGAATCCTTTTAAAGGTGGCAAGATGGGTTAGGTAGGCAGATTGTGTTATAGGTCAAAATGGGTAGTTTTTATACTATGTCAAAACACCCTTTTGTGCATTCTAAATCTTTTTATCATCAAATATTACTTCAATCATGATAAACAAAAATATTAACGCACGATATTAAGTTAGATTATAAAACTATGTGATGTAAGATGTTCGAGCGGAAATGGTATAATTTCAGCCGTTTCAACCCGTTTGACTCATTTCATTTAATGAGTTTGAATACGGGAGCATAAGTAAGAAACAAGGGATAGTTGGGAAGAAGGTCTTACATTCTCTATTTATTAATAATTATTTCAAAATCGATTGCATTTATTATTTTTGTTTTGGGTCAGGCTGAATGTGATGAGCTGGCACAACGGGCTGAAGCGTTGAAGGAAGAAAACGCTTCTCTTAGAGCAGAAGTGGGCCGCCTTAGGAATGATTGTGATCAGCTTCTTGCTCAAAATGCATCCCTCAAGGTACTAGCATTCTTTTTGTAGCAAAAAACGTTAATATAAATAAACGGCTTCGAAGATCAACATGTGCAAAATCAATACAACAACAACAACAACAACAACAGGGAAAAGACACTAGCCTACCATATATTAATTCCTTATAAACCTTACATGCCAAGAACTTGATGGTAGCCAAATAGCTAACATATCAAATAAAACAATAAATAAATGGTTTATGAAGCTTAATGTAAAAATGTCTTTTGGCGACTTTCAACCCATTTGTCCGAATATTACCTGAATTGACACCCTTATACAGTTATACATAATAGGTTGGAATTGTCACCTTTAGCTAGATGAACTTAACCAAAAGTTAACCGTAAGGTTAGTGTATGTTCATTCTCACAACATCTCTTTTTCAGGAACAACTAGGGGAAACTGCAGGGCAAGAAGAATTAACGTCTGGTGGGGATGAACAAATGGGCACCGAAGATTATCAGGGTGGACAGTTAGAGCTTGTACAGAGTGGTCAATGATGTTCTGGCTAGCCGTTCTTTTCTGAGAGCTTTAATCTAACGACAATTAGCAAACAAGAAAATATGTGTTATTACTTAGTAGTAGTAGTTGTAGTAGTATCACCCGTCTAGTCGAGAATTCATTAAACACTGACTTAATGTTAATGTCGTGTCTTAGATCCGCAGAATAACTATAACTATGAAATTAATTTGTTGTCATCCATGGTTCTTTAACGACCCCATCTTTTAAGGATTTAGGAACACATATGAAATGTAGTAAGACTGTAGTGTGAAATTCAAGTCATACCCTTATATTATTGCTAAAAAAGGGTACTTGTCTCTAATCATTTCAGGATTTTATGTACTAAATATGATTAATATGGCCGTGATTTGATAATTGCTGCATGCATTTGTGTCTTTATTAATTCAGGTTTAATCAAACCAGAACACAAGGGATCAATGGGTTTTAGTTGTTTTGCTATTCAAGTTACACGTGTATTTCAGTTTTATTGCATGATATAACTACAATCTCTCTCTTCTACTTTCGGGATCCGAAAGTGTGGAACACGGATGAATGAAATATTGTGTATTGTTGTAGCATTCAAGTTATTTATCTTCTTAATTGAAACCCATAATCAACCTTTAGGTTTAAAGTTCAAGTTCAGTGGTAGATTATTTTAATTCGGGCGTATGTGTTAATCATTGTATAAAAATCATAATGAATAATTAATAAATTGATTTGAGAGGTCAATGTAAAACTTTCGATATAAGCCAAATAGTACAAGTGAATATTTCACTCATTATTGAATGTCTAGATAAATATACTTTCAACGTATACTGTAGTAAATTTGTAAGGATATATGTAATTTAAACTACGAAGTATAAAATACATACATTTGTATATATCAAATTCAGGTTTTTAGTTCATAATTTAAATATATATCCATAATTTTTTTTTATCAAACATCGTGGATCAAACTACGCAAGTGGTTGATATGGCATTTTCATAAATAAAATATTAGAACATACATTCTAAACAATAGAATATAATATAAGATTTTTTATACGTAACTTTTAGCATTATTATTAACATGTATAAAAATATGCATATCAAATAATTTTTATCTATACTTTCAGAATAGATAACAATTTAGTGTATTAATAATAATGAGTCGTTAACACACATAAATTAATTGTACAATCAAGTAGCATGACATCACAAAATTAATAAGTAACTTCTTTATACAATCGTTTTATATATGTGTATCTTCAATATTTCAACATTTGAATTAAATTCTTTTTTTTTTCTTTTTTTTTTTTTTTGGAACGGCGGAACTATTATTAACAACAACGACTCCCTAACAACTTAGGAAGGTGCTAGAAGAGAATTACAAGGGACATAGAAGTCATAAGTTTCAATTAGAAACTACATTATCCATATATCTAAGCCATGCAAACGAAAAATTACTTTAATGGAATCAACGATACAACATTTTTTAAATGATCTGTCTAACGGACGATCCCTAAACAGTCAAATCGTCCAAAGAACCGCATTAACAATCGATAGCATCCTTTCTGCGCATCACTTGATCTATTACCACCTTCAATGCAACTTAGAATCTCTTTCCACGAAGCAAAAACAGGAATCAACAAGTTTATCCATAAAGATATGGCTTGCCAAACATACGCCAACGACCATGTGAAGAATAAACGTAGAATACTTTTGTTACCTTGATTACAGGTGACAACTTATGGATTCAATCTCCAACCCTCGTCTCGAAAGATTAAGCATGTGGGGGAAGTCTATCAATGATGAATCGCTAAAAGAAAAAGTTAATCTTTTCGGAAAAAAATTCACATCTTTTGAACACATAACAAATGAAGTAAAAATCGGTGTAAAAGATCCCTTGCTGATTTAACCGAAAAAATTCCATCATCCGCAAATGACCATTTTCAGTAATCTTCATGATCGTACAACGCAACATGGGATAATTCTTCACGCAACAGCTCCAACAAAGATGCGGTGTTTTACTACCGATATCTTCACGAGTCCAACTCCATGAACAATCCCCATTTACAAATTTGTTTGCAACTAGAACATCACGGTCAGTTTCCAAGTGGTATAATCGAACATATAACGGAGAATCTCCAGTCTAAGTATCGCGCCAAAATCCGATTAACTGATCATTACCAACTTTCATCTTAAACGCATCACTTGATATAAGATTTTGATTTGATACCTTATTACAGCTTTGAACAATATTATTACTCACTCCACCTATGCTCGTTTGTTCAAAAACTAAGCCATGAATAAGCTTCAATACTTCGACTAAAGAGAGTATTGGGACGAGAGAAATCTCCATTTCCATTTAAGCAACAAGGCCATATTGAAAACTTTCAAACTACCAATATTTAGACCACCTTTTATCTGAGAAGCCAAAACCTTATCACTTCACCTAACTCATCTTCTTAGAAGCCATACTACTTCTCCAAAAGAAATTAGCACGTATCGACTATTGTCATCTTAGTAACTTTAACCGACCAATTAAAAATGGAGAAGTAATACAAACCAAGAGAATCCATGATGGATTTGATCAATGTTAGCCGTGCACCTATCGACAATAAAGACACTTTTCAGTTATTAAATCTTTTATGAAATTTCTCAAATAAATCATTCCAATGATTAACATGATTCATATTTGTGCCAATACATAAACTAAGGTAATTTGTAGGAAACATACCAACTTTACACCCAACTTCCATTGTGAACGATTCAACAATGTCATGATGAACGCCTATACCATAAAGGTGTGATTTACCTACATTAATCCGTAAACCCGATTATTAAAAAAAAAATATGTATAACCAAGATAATATTGTTAAGAGAAAAACTGTTCCAATCTAACAAAACAACCACATCATCGACATATATGAGGTGAGAAATCACCACGTTTGAATCGCCAACATTCACTCCTTTAAACAAATGTAATCTTGAGCTCTCGTTAACATATTATGTAAACCCTTCATCACAATAATAAAAATTCCTTTTGAATATGAAATCCACGAATTGAACTTTTATTGATTAGAATGAAAGTGCACGCAGAAAATAGAAATCCACTAATCCAACTTAGCCATCGGTTACCGAAACCTAGACATTAAGAAGAATTCAAATATTAATTTGATAATGAAAATCAAAATTATATTTTATTATTATTATTATTAACCATTTAATTTAATAATTAATAATTAATAATTAATTACTAATTTATAGATTTAGATTATAAATATAATTTATAATTATAATTAATTCGACGAATTCATAATTCATACACTAATAAACTACACTATTTAAAATATTTAAATTAAAATAAATTAAATTAAATTATATTTTGAATATATATAGGGAAATATTCTGAAATATAGGGATAAAATTAACTTTTAATTCACTCCTTCGACGTTCTTAAAAAAGGATATATAGAAAGAGAAAATGATAGATACAAAAAATCTGTACGTATATATATATCTGTGTATTATATGGATTAACAATTAACAATGAAGAAAAGCCATTAAAGCTGTGTACGCCTTTATCATTATCGCACATGGAAATCACAATCTTACATCAAACACATCAATCATAATCATCCCTATTCAAATTTCTAGGGTTTCTATTCCAGATCTACAATCTCCGTCTTTTCGCTTTCAATTTCCACGTGTTTTTTATATCATTACTTCAATCCGGTACGCCTTTTAATTCCATTGCAATGTTTGTAATGTCATTACATGATAGATTCATTTGTGTCTGCATTATTGAATTTAATTTCTTATTATTCTGTTAAATTTGTTGTTAGGTTAAGCGATTGATCTGCATGTTTGAGATTGTTATGATCTGAGTCTTATTTTCATTTGAATCATTCAAATTCTCGCTTTGAATTGAAGTTATTCCTAATTTGTAGGTACGTTTATGTATATATTAATATGAATATATACTGCATTTATTTATGTGTTAATCAGCGTTAAATGTGCGTCCTGTTCAATAGGGGGATCTGGAATTAGATGTTTACATATGCACTGTTTTTATTCAATTTTTTTTTTTTTTTTTTTGATTTGTTTGTTTGGTGGTTGATATAGTTTGGTGAGTAAGCCTGAAAGAAAAGTTGGCTCCCCAACGCCGATCACAGCGCCACATGGGCGGCCAGATGCAACAGAGAAATGCTGCGGCGAATTCTCTGTATGATCAACCAGCAGATGGTGGATCGCATCACAATGCAGGTCCGGCTGGCGATGCCGGAGATGCTGTGATGGCGCGATGGCTTCAGTCTGCAGGTCTACAACATCTGGCCTCACCGGTGGCGTCCAATGGAAATGATCAACGCCATCTACCCAATCTTCTCATGCAGGTATTTTGTACTAATGTTTATGTATTCAACTGATAGCAATGTTTATTTGCTTTTTATACTCAACTTCTGCTGACTGCAAATTTCTTTAACAAGAATGATCCTGTTTGGTTATTTTGGTGGATAATATCCTGAAAGGAACCTTATACTTAAGCAATTGACAATGAAAGTTAACAAATGCTGAGAAATTCATTTATGCTATAACTATCTGCTCGTAACCAAGTTTCTACGCGGACACGGTTGCAAGTTCTCTATATTCAGTAATATCGGGGGATTTGTATGGAAGGACACTTGGGTTGTCTGTCAAATGTATCGAGGAATAGACTTTATACACTAGATAGCGTGCCAATAACTTTCGTGTTAACTGCCTCTTTCTTCAAATTCCAAAGAAAGTCCTCTTGGTGTATTTGATATATATTTTGGATTTGATAATCGTTACGGTTTAATGTGCAACCTTTTACTTTTGTTTGCAGGGCTATGGAGCACAATCGGCTGAAGAGAAGCAAAGGCTATTCAAATTAATGAGGAACCTTAATTTTAATGGCGAATCTGGTTCCGAGCCATTCTCTCCAACTACCCAAGGTTCTGGAGGAATTGGTGTATCAGATGGTTTCTACTCTCCTGATTTTAGGGGTGATTTTGGAGCAGGACTATTGGATTTACATTCTATGGATGACACCGAGCTTCTTACAGAGGTACGATTCTTAATGTTCAGAATACCTCATAGCACTTATACTAGAATCTAGAATTTCTCGGTATAAAACTCTTTCTTTTTCCTTCTCTTCTCATACTTTTTATTACATGATGTCTATAACTGAACACTTTTTATGTTCATATACGGGCATAAGAGAGTTCTGCTGTTCTTATCTTTGTTCTTTATTAAACTGTTCACATCAATAACCTGGACTCGTGGAGTGTATTCTCGTATACAATCAATGTGAATTCATTTTGCTTACTTATTTATTATTTTTTTTGCACTTGGCAACTCGTATACTAAAGTTGTACCTGATTTTATTCATCAGAATGTTACGTCAGAACCATTTGAGCAATCACCTTTTATCCCTGCCACTACTAAGGTAGTTGACAGTGACCATGATTTCATGCCTAACCGGCCGCAAAGAGGACAAACAGAGCTAGATGCTTCTCAAGGATTGCCTATATCTGAAAAAGAAAGCAGTTTAAGGGAAAATAATGTTGCTAAGATTAAAGTTGTGGTAAGTAGCTTCTCTCTTCCTCTCTTGTGGTCATCAGTATCACGTTGACCCGTGTGCGTTATTATATACGTCATTAGTTATAGAAGCTAACTAACAAGCCACATGTATTATGTTTGTGATGGTATTTTAGTTATGCTTATGGCTATACTTGGAATGAAAAAAATTGTAAGGGACTAACTGGTATAGGATAATAGGAGGATGCCACCCATCTTTTATTGTATTAATCTATATGTATAAAGTGATTTTTGGAGCTGGACGATTTATCTTTTTATTGATTGAATCAGGTGCGCAAAAGACCACTGAATAAGAAGGAACTTTCTCGCAAGGAGGATGACGTTGTCAGTGTGTGCAGCAATGGTCTAACCGTCCACGAACCCAAGTTAAAGGTTTGGACATAACTCTATTATGAGACCTACATGAGCGTTGCATTGAAATTATGTAAACCGGAATAATAACTGGGTGATTTTTTTTCAAAGGTTGACCTGACCGCATATGTGGAAAATCATGAGTTTTGTTTCGATGCTGTTCTTGACCAGCAAGTAACTAACGATGAGGTAATGGCTCTAAATAATTATGATGAAAATGTTACTGATGTTCAGTTCTGTGGGCTGATGATTGTGCTGTGTTGCCCTCAATTAGTTTAAGCTACTGCCAAGGTTGCAAAAAATTGCTAATCGGGGATTAATCGGTTAATATACATCTTAATCTTAATTATAGAATAAAATACAAAATCATTACATGTGTAAATATAGAAGAAATCATGAGTTTTTTTTTATCTAGAAACACAAACATAGGCATACAATTGTTCAAATATGCTAAAATTCTAATTTAAGTTTCACTTTAAAATCGTTGACTACCTTCGATTTTGATCGACTAAATCTCGCTTTCATCAACTAAATCCGACTTTGTCCCACTTGCTGGCATTAACCAATCAATTAGAGGGATATTGGAAAATGGAATCGGCCTGCTTCTAAAAAGGGATTGATCGAGATATTTACAACAGTGGCTACTAGTTTAATTTAGTGGTTTGCGTGAAACAGGTATATCGCCAAACTGTACAGCCAATAATTCCTATCATATTTCAACGGACCAAGGCAACTTGTTTTGCTTATGGACAGACAGGTATTTTAGAGTCGATTCATAATCTGTTCTTATCATGTTAGGTGTAGCTGCATGCCTTTAATCTTTTTTTTTTGTTTGTTTTTTTTTCTGTTTGCTTTTCTCGTTTTGAATTAAGCTGATTTTTAGAGGTCTTACTGGTGTATTATTGCAGGAAGTGGTAAGACATATACCATGCAACCATTACCTATTAGAGCTGCAGAAGATCTTGTCAGATTATTACATCAGCCTAATTACCGCAGTCAAAAGTTCAAACTGTGGCTTAGTTACTTCGAGATCTATGGTGGAAAGCTCTATGATCTTCTTAGTGATAGAAAGTCGGTACTCGTACCTCATAACCAGATTACAAGTCTATTTTTAACTGTTCTGTATCAAACTATTTCGATTCTAATGCTAATCTCAAGTGTATGTTTTAATGACTTAACTTCTTTTCAATATTAATTAGGAAACTTTGCATTAGAGAAGATGCACGACAACAGGTTTGCATTGTTGGATTGCAAGAGTTTGAAGTTTTAGATGTACAAATTGTCAAAGAATTCATTGAGAGGGGGAATGCTGCTAGAAGTACGGGGTCCACCGGTGCTAATGAGGAGTCTTCAAGGTCACATGCAATATTACAGCTAGTTGTGAAAAAGCACACCGAGGTAAAGGATACCAGAAGAAATATTAATGACGAATCCAAGGGTGTTAAGGTTGTCGGAAAAATCTCGTTCATTGATCTTGCTGGTAGTGAAAGAGGCGCTGATACAACTGACAACGATCGACAAACACGGTAATTCGAATATCCGCTCTCTTTTTTTCCTACCTGATAGAAGTTTTGTTGAGATGTACCCATTTGGCCTCTTTTGAATTATATTCAAGGTTGTAAATGTCGCGAGCTGGGACGAGTCGATTGGGATCTTAGAGGGGCGAGCCGGTCAAGTCGGGGACGAGTCGGGCATTGGCCAACGTTGACTTTGAGTAATAAATAAATTAAACATTATATATTACACATTAATATATCGAAATAAAATATAAGTATATCAAACATAGATATATGGCACAAAATGTTAGTTAAAAAAAATATAAAATTTTGACCTACCTTTGACTTTGACCAACTTCGAACCAATCAGACTGACTTTGACTTTTTAGCGTTGACCGACTTTTAAGGCATTTTGGGCAACTCAGTAGGGGCTATTCCTCCAACTGACGTGCCGGCTGACTTTTACAATAGTGGTTATATTACGACTCGAGTTGACCCTTTCCATATGATTGGGTCAAAGTTGCACCTTTAATCATACATGAATGTTAACCACCTCCTGTTCTACTAATTCAAATACTGAATTGTGTTGGCATCAACGCTAGGTTTTATTTGAGTTGATTAAACTTGTCATCACGTTCGTGTGTACATTATAGGATGGAAGGTGCTGAAATCAATAAGAGTCTTTTGGCTCTTAAAGAATGCATTCGTGCCCTTGATAATGACCAGCTTCATATTCCGTTTCGTGGGAGTAAACTAACTGAAGTTCTTCGGGATTCGTTTGTTGGAAACTCAAGGACTGTTATGATATCTTGCATTTCTCCTGGTGCTGGTTCTTGTGAACATACTCTCAATACTTTGAGATATGCTGATCGGTATGTTTTTCTGTTCCATATGCTCTTTGTCAATATTCTAGTGCATAATCATACGTGCCCAGCTTCTAATACATCAAAATCAACAGAGTTAAAAGTCTTTCAAAAAGTGGAAATTCGAAGAAAGATCAGGCTGGAAGTTCACAAACAAGTAGTAAAGACTTCTCATCATCAAACATGCCAGTTTCTTCTGACACAGATGACATTTATGAACGAAATCAAGAGGCGAAAGCTATGGATACTTCTAGAAGGGGCCCACAAAGAGAGAATATCTCTTACAATGTTGCATCGGAGTATGAGAAACAACCTCCTCCAAGTTCAAGTTATTCCTTAAACAGTAGGGATGACAGTGACCAAGAAAAGGAGAGAGTTGATTCGAAAGGTAAATTCAGTGGCTCAAGTAATCTGAAAACGTACTCAATGCCAAATTCAGTTGATGCAGAAGAAACAGTGCAGAAGGTATCACCACCTCGTAGAAAAAATTACAGAGATGAAAAATCAGAAAAGGTTGTTAATTGGCAGAAAAAGGATAATGGTGATGAAAAACTTGAGAAAGGTGGTTGGCCGAAAAGAGATGTTGCTAGTACTGATTTACCATATGCTGGTAACAGACAACAAGGATCGAGTATTCCTAATGCAAATTACACGTCAGCTAAACAGTCGGAACCCGAGCAGCTTCATGATGAAAATGTGAATGAAATATTAGAGGTAGGTATAACGGATAATTTTATTAGTTTGACAAAGTTTGACTCTACTCGTTTGTTGATAGTTGTAGTTTTAAACGGTGTGATGATATTTTAGGAAGAAGAAGCTCTAATTGCAGCCCACAGGAAAGAGATTGAAGATACGATGGAAATAGTGCGTGAAGTAAGTGAACTTTTGTTTAAGATATTCTATTTTACTTACACTTCAAGGTTTAGCATCATTGTATAATAATGTACAGTTTTGTCCTTTTAAAGTATAATAAGTAGCGTAACTATTTTTTTTTTTTTGAAACCAGGAAATGAAATTGCTGGCAGAAGTTGACAAGCCAGGTAGCCATATTGACAACTACGTGACCCAACTGAGTTTTGTGCTCTCACGCAAAGCAGCAAGTCTTGTCAGCCTTCAAGCTCGCCTTGCCAGGTTTCAGCACCGACTCAAAGAACAGGAAATACTCAGCCGTAAAAGAGTTCCTCGTTGATGTAAACACACGTTGCCTTGTAGGTCTGTCTTGTATCCTTCGATTTTTTTCCTTTTATGAGCCCAACTCGGTACTCAAGAAGTACTCGATCGGGACTTTGGACGGAGTAATTGGTTATTCAGGCACCACTAGCCTAGTAGCCGAGTGGTATTAAGCCCCATGTTGTTGTGGGCCTGTATCCATGAAATAATTGGTGCAGGTTCGATCTTTGGGGGGGAGGTTTTTCTCAAGGGTTCCGTTGTGGTGATAAAGGTGTATGCCCCATGCTACTCGGTTTAATCCAAAGCACACCGGGTACCCATTGCGGCGATGGTGTGTGATGAGTTTCCTCCTAACGCGTGAGTGGGTGGCAAATGAGAGTATTCGATGCCGAAATAAGCCGTTCATAAAAAAATGGTTATTCAGGCATTAATTGGATTGAACTTTTTACATGTATATACTCCGTAAATATAGAAAAAAACAAACCATAAACATAAACATAATTTCTAACATAATTGTCTAAAAACATACACATAATCGTTCATTTGTTCAAAAACTCTAAAATTTTAGTTTAAATTCATGTATATACGATGATCAATTTTGACTTTGACCGGATTTGACCAACGTATTAGATTTTGACCCATTAACCGACTTTGACCAATTAATTAAACGGATTTTTGAAAATCGGATTGGTCTCTTCTTAGAAGGATTAATCGTTGAGCAATTATTTTGGAGGTCTGTTATAACAGTATTATAGCTTTGACCTAGAGGTGGGAGATACTGTAATGGTCTGGGTTGGGTTGACCCAAACCACACTTGTTCTTTTTAAAGTTATTGATAAGTAGCTTTGAAAAGATATTATGAAAATTATACATGATTTGCAAATAAATATTCTTATTTTGGAGGTTATTTTTTTGTATTTTATTTACACTCAGCAACTTCTGATAGGTTTGACCCGTTTTATTATAAGCTAAATTTCCGGTTCAATCTTTTAGAAATAAGACATTGCTCGGGTCGCTTTTATAACTAGACAAAGTGAACATGCTACCTTTAGTTTAATATTCCTTTTTGATATTCAGGCGTTAATTTGTTTCATCTTGCGATGTTTGCAGAAACGAGTGCATTAACGGATGTTAGTGTCTCGGGATTTGATTGGGTTAGGGAGAAGTGTTTTGATTTGAATGGGTGGTGTTGTGAAAGATTTGGATTGTAAGTGCAAAAGAAGACAGTGAGAAGTGGAAAAAGGGAAAAAGAAAGCAAAAGATGACCATCAAGAAACTACTACTGTGATGATGGTGTTTGTTTTTTGTATGTAATGGTGGATTACAGCTTCCTACTAATTCCACTCTCATTACAAAACTTATTATTTCTATTTCTTTACTTTATTATTATTCTATATATGTAAAAAAATGGAAATCGCATGCAATGAATCATTTTGATATTACTGGCACTGCAGACATTATCCAGATTTAGCTCTAAAGAAACTGGTACAACTAGATTTATCATTTCTTAACACGTACGCTCTTATCACATCAATTCATTTATATGCTTAAAAATAACATATATATTAATATTGATGGTCTAGTGACTAGTGATCGGGTCTTTTGGGGTTATAGGTGGGCGCAGTGTTGGAAAAAACCCGTTTAATTCCCGTTTAATCATTTTTAATGGCAGTCCGTTCCGATTTTTGAAAATCCGTTTAATTAATTGGTTAATGTCGATTGATGAGTCAAAATCAAATTTGGTAATCAAAGTCGGTTAAAGTCAAAATCGGTCAACATTTTAACATGAAGTTGAACTAGAATTTTAAAGATTTTGAATAAAATAAACATTTTTAGACAATTATGTTAATATGTTTATATGTATGGTTTTATTCTATATTTTCACATATAATTTTTGAAATTTAATATTTTAATGTAAATAGTACACTACGATTAATCCCCGATTAATCCCAGAATTTCTGATTAATCCTTCCAAAGGCACGACCGATTAATCCCCGAGTAGCGAATTTTGCAACCTTGGGTGGGCATAAAAACCGGATCCGAAAAAAAAAACCAAAAAAAAATCCGGAACCGGATCTAACAGGATCCGGTTTGTGTCAAAACCGGAACCGGTTGCTGGATCCGACCGGATCCCAACGTTCGAAACAGATCGGATATTTTCCGGATAAAAAACCGGATTTTTTTAATCCGGATAAAATCCGGATTTTTTTGGCTGCTTCGATTTTCAAAAAAAAAAAATAGCCGTTTTGCAGTTTTTTGGACGTTTTTTTTTTTTTTTGCATTTTTTTGAATTTTTATGGACCATTTTACCCCTACAAGTGTAGTATAAATAGATGATATTGAGTTTTGGTTGAAAGCACACCATCTAATTCTCTATTCTCTCTAAATCTCAAAATACTCTATAATTACACTATAATTACTCAATAAACTCTACTTACTAATCCTATAATGGATAATTCACAAACATCCGCTTTCGATTCCGCTTCCGTTGCAACATCTTCACAAAGTTATACCAACAACGATGTTCGTATGATCAAAAATACGAGTCGAAAAGGTGACGTTTGGTCTAATTTCGACTTGTGCGTGATGAACGATAATCAAGAAAGAGCTCGTTGTAAGAGATGTTTTAAGTTCCTAGATGTTTCGGGTAACTCTACGTTAAGAAAACATCTTGAAAAAAGTTGTAAAGGAGTCGTTCAAGAAGACCCGACACAACCTACACTTGGTCGGGATGGTTCGATTTTTTTCTACGATCAAGAGCTCATCGTGAAGATTTGGCACGGTTTGTCATTCAACAAGGGCTTCCTTTCAACCACTTCGACAATCCAAAGCTTACGGAGCTAATTCGGAACCGGCTACAACCGCGATATAACAATGTAAGTCGTACTACTCTAAGACGTGACGCTTTTAAATTATGGAAAAAACCTAAAAATGATATAATCGAAGGTTTTCGAACATATAAACATAAAGTTTCTATAACTTGTGATGTTTGGACCGCACCACACGGAACGACAAATTCTTATTTAGCCGTTACCGCTCATTGGTTTCATCCCGATTCGTGGTTATTAATGAAATGGACTATCGCTTTTAAATTATTTGCTTATCCGCATAATGGTAATAATTTAAGAAAAATTATACAAGACACTTTGATTGAATATAATTTAATCGATAAAGTTTTTACTATTTCGCTAGATAATGCTTCTAATAATACTAGTACCATGGATATGTTAAAAATACGAATGCAACCGATTTTAAATGGTGCATTTTTACTTATAGTAACTTATATCGTTCAAATAAATGTATTGTTATTGTTATTTATATTATTTATAGTGGTTAATCATTTAAATAAAAATGTTGTTATTTATATTATTTATAGTGTTAAGCGTTATAAATTATAATTATATTATTTATAGTTGTTTAAGCGTTATACCTTTTTTTTATATTGATTATATTATTGTTGTTCAAAAGTTATAAAAATCGAACCGGTAAAAATATAACCGGTAAAAATCAAAATCCGACAAAGATCTTAGTCCGAAAAAAATCCGGTCGAGATCCGAAAAAAATCCGATTCCGAAAAAAATCCGAAAAAAACGACCCAGAGAACCGGATCCGGAACAGGATATGGAAAATCCGAATTTTTTTTATCCGGTTTTTTTAAATCCAGATCCGGTCCGGATCCGATTTTTGTGCATCTATATTTGGGGTTATTATACATAGATGTATCAAGTTCAAAGAAAAAATATACCACAGAGCTTCACCAACAATATATAATATAATAAACCAGAATGTCCAGAACTAGCATTCAATTACATGGTATTTTCGTATAAAATGATCAGAATTTTTTTAAACATGAATTAAATTGATTTCTGGATTCCAGTTGTGTGTTGCTTGGGGACCTGGCTCAATAGGTACTTTCGCGAAAGAATTCAATTATTATGATTCGCAACCAATATTATTATTTTCGCGAAGGAATTTAAAATGGATATAGAAGCCACTTGTGACAACCCGAAAATTTTCGACCAAATTTAAACTTTAATCTTTATATATTCCCGACACGATAAGCAAAGTTTGTAAGTTGAATCTCAAGAATTTTAAACTGTGTTCATACATTCATTTAACATCGACCAAATTTCAAAGTTTCACGAACCATTATAGGAACGGATATGATTATATATGTATATATGTATATATTATAACTTGAAAACGTTAGCAAGTATTAAACGTATAATACTTTACATGAACGTATTTGTTTCAATATGTTTATCGATGGAATTAGAAGATTATATCAAATGATTAATTTATCTGGTACGGTGTATGATTAAGAGTCTCTGCTGAGAGGTCCACTTTTGATTTAGCAAACCTTTCCTTTTTAACGGTATTCGGAAAAATTGGTAAAGTGATTTATTAGAAAGAACAAAAGTGTCAATTAACGGGAATTAGACAAGGGTTAGTGGAGATTCCCGTCGAATTTTCAATTTATGCTTTACAATAATTGTCTCGTGACTTTTAATAAGATAAAACCATCTGTCATGTTAAGATGATTTTTTATACGTACATTTATCCATTTGATCTAATCCTACAACCCATGAATAAACTGTAAGTTAATAACTTGAACCTGTTATGATTTATTTATTATTTTACTCTCTTAAGTAAAAACGTTTTTTCGACATAATAGAACTAGTTTATTAATATATATGTTCAAATAACGTAGGTTGGAATATTAGTTGTTAGATATATGAATAACTTGCAACGTACATTAAAACGTGTTCATTAAATATATATGTTTTTTAAATTAGTTTAGTACACGATAGTAACATTCGCTTAGTGATGCGATTGATATTTAAAAAGTTAATACACAAATGAATTGTATTTAATTAAGTTTTTAAATGAAAACGTTACGAGTTATAATATTTTTCTGATCGATTTTTAAAACGAACTTTGAAAAATAATTGGTTTTGAAAGATTAAATATTGTATCATTAGATAAATATTTCAAACATATATTATGTACAAATTTACAATTCTAATATATATATATATATATATATATATATATATATATATATATATATATATATATATATATATATATATATTTTAATTTAGTCATAAAACGTCCTAATTTAAAATAATATATTTTGGTAAACAACGAGTCACTGATTTATAGAAGCAAATGACCACGACGCTCAAATTGTATAAGATACATTTTCATAAAGTAATTTGTTGATAAATAAGTCAAATTATTATTAAAGGTACACGTCGCATAACGTAAAAGGCTAATTTTCTAAACGTACGAAAGTGCGCTCGAAAAACCGAAAGTGGTACATGAGTCGAGTGACAACGTACGAGTCATTTGAACAAAAATTACATTTTTACTACGCACGTAAATATAATATAATATATAATTAATTTTATGAATTAAATAATCATTTATATATAATAATAGTAAAGAGTGTCGGTGGAGATTTGCAATCAAAATGTGCTGTATGAGGGGAAGTAGGTGGTGTCAATTGTTATAAATCGAGCGACTTCAATTTTGAGAGATTCATTCTCATCATGCACTCTGAAATCATTCTTATTATTTATATTATTATTATTATTAATATTAAGTTTATTAATCTTATTAGTATTATTATTAAGAAAAGTTATTAGTAGTATTAGTATTAATACTAGTATACATAAAATACTACGACGAGGTTCTGCCCGCGTGATTTCAAAATGAGTTTTTCGAGTAGGATAGAGCTAAGGAAATTATGGGTTATAGCTGTGGAGGTGATGGGTATGGGCCATGGGTATGCTCGTGAGGTCAATCTAGTGTTTATCGTCTCCGTTGCGTCTACGTACTTTTCCTGCAATATTGAATCTCAATATTGATACGTAAGCACTCATAATTTAATTTTTACATATTAATAGTGTATCCCTGACTAGTGCTCGAGTATATAGGATTATGCATGCTTGTACTTTTGATATTGCCCTTAGATAGGTTATGTTGAATCTTAAATTAGTTACCTAGGTGGTTGAGATAAGGTATAAGATATGCATGTCGTTGGAAAGTTAGCGAAAAATTAAGAACTTTTCATTTAGATGTCGAATGGTTTCGATGAACGGATTAGAAGTTACAGTCAATTGAATTTTTGAAAACATGATTATTATTATCGCCGTTATTATCGTCGTTCTAGTTTTTATCAAATTATTATTATTATTATTATTATTATTATTATTGTTATTATTATTATTATTATTATTATTGTTATCAATAAAAAATATTATCATTAAAAATTGTTATTTTATTATTATTACTATCGTTATTATCGTTAAAATTATAATTAGTATTATTATTATTATTATCATTAAAATAGTTATTAGTATTATCCTTATCATAATATTTATTATTTTTGGTATTATTATGATTAAAAATAATATCAGTAACACTTAATTATTATGATTACTATGATTATCATTAAAATGAACGCGATATAAAAGACGATTTAAAAGCTACTAACAAATCGATTAGGAAATAATGAGTATGGGTATCATGATGAAATTTAAAATATTGTAAGACATTGATTTAGATAAAATTATCTTTTTTCATTATTTTTATCACTATTATTATTAAAAGTATTATTAATATCAAAAATATCTTTTTTACAAAATTTATTATTTTTAAAAGGAATATCATTGTTAATCAAAAATTTTATTATTATTATGGATTAGAATTATCATTTTAGCATAATATCATTTTTAGTAAATATAAAAATTAATATTTTTATTAATAAGATAATAATAATTATTATTACAAAATAATACAACTTTTACTTATTATTATTATCAATGTTATTATATCAAATAAATATGTAACACAAATAATATAATTACCTTAATAAAACCTATCATAATATTTTATGATATTAAATGAACTTTATAAATTTTATTACTTAAGATATATAAAGGTATATTTCTATATAAAATTTTATTTATTAACAAATGAATTATATTATTTACTCTAATAAAATCTGTTAAAAATATTTAAAAATATAAAATGATGATATTTAAACTATATAATAATCGTGTATAAATTTTGGAAATCATTTTTGAGTCAAATTGATTTTTGTTGACTTTTGCATATTAGTCTCGAGCATTAGGATTGTGGTACACTATGACCTGACTTAAATTGTTAGACAAATATTGACCAACATATATATATATATATATATATATATATATATATATATATATATATATATATATATATATATATATATGTTGGTCTACACTTAATTTAGGTTCGTGAATCCAAGGCTAACCTTGCACTTGTTCAATGACGTTATATGTATTTTTACTACGAAATACAATAGGTGAGTTTCATTTGCCTTTTTACCCTTTATATTTTTGGGCTGAGAATACATGCGAATTTTTTTTAAATGTTTTACGAAATAGACACAAGTAATCGAAACTACATTATATGGGTGAATGATCGAAGCCGAATATGCCCATTTTGCTTGGTAACCTAAGAATTAGTAAACCGATCTACTAATTGACGCGAATCCTAAAGATAGATCTATTGGGCCTAACTAACCCCATCCAAAGTACCGGATGCTTTAGTACTCCGAATTCGTTTTTATCATGTCCGAAGGATTTTCCGGAATGATAGGGGATATTCTTATATGCATCTTATTAATGTCGGTTACCAGGTGTTCACCATATGAATGATTTTTGTCTCTATGCATGGGACGTATATTTATGTGATATGAAAATGAAATTCTTGTGGTCTATTAAAATGATGAAAATGATCGATTATGATAAACTAATGAACTCACTAACCTTTTGGTTGACACTTTAAAGCATGTTTATTCTCAGGTATTAAAGAAATCTTCCGCGGTGCATTTGCTCATTTTAAAGATATTACTTGGAGTCTTTCATGGCATATTTCGAAGAACGTTGCATTCGAGTCATTGAGTTCATCAAAGATTATTATTAAGTCAATTTATAGTTGGATAGTGGATATTATGAAATGGTATGCATGCCTGTCAATTTTCGATGTAAAGAAAATTTGTCTTTTAAAAACGAATGCAATGTTTGTAAAATGTATCATATAGAGGTCAAATACCTCGCGATGTAATCAACTATTGTGAATCGTTTATAATGTATATGAACGGGTCCTTTCACCACATCTCGAAACGTCAATAATATCTATTTTTCTTCATTTATTAACAAATTTATAAATTTTTATTATGTTATGATCTAATTTTCTTCAATTAATACGAAAATTTAAAATTTAAATTTTGATGTTGTCGGTGATGAATCTTCAACATCTTCATCTTAAAATGTACTCATCACTCGTCACCAGAATTTGATGTTCTAATTGATGGTTTGGTACTTGTGTCGTTGACGGTCCTATATGTTAGAAATCGGGTATCAATTGACTGCCGGATTCGTTCTTGAATCGTGTAATCACTGTCTCTATAAAGTTCGACCCTACGATTGCCTTGGTTGCACGAAATCTTTACAGGGATAAGACAAAAACGCAATCAGTGTTTTTGGCAATGAAATCACAGATCAAATTGTTAGAGAATATGTGTGTATTTCTGTTTGTTGAGAATGCAGAGAATGAATGAATGAAAACGTCCAAAAACTGTTATAGGAAACCAGTTAAAACCGAAAGGGTGTAACCCTTCATATTTGGCGGGAAAAACTGTTGAATGACACCCTTTCAATAAAACGTATATTTGGCGCTGCCCCTTGGACCCCGCAAGGGGGCCTTGACCCCCGCATTTTGCGCAACAGTTAGTAACCAACTCTTACGGGCGTGTACTCCACACTCTCCGAACCCGTTGGTAAGTATAGCTAGCTAACACTTGCATTCAAGTAAATCGCAACTAACTAAAATGCACGTTGGATGACACTAAAATCACCAACATTATATTCACCAAACCTTATTATTGACAAATATAAGTATATTAACACAAATCGGTATTCAGTATTATACATAATTTTGATCCTTTTATGCTTTGGAGTAGTCAAGTTTTACATTGCATTTCCTTTGTATCATGGCTATTCAAAAACAGAGTTTATGGACTAAAATTTAATATCTTGTTTGTTACGATTCATTGAATTAATGAATTTATTACCTGGGTGGTCAGTTTATGAGCCAATAAAATGAAGTTTCAGTCTTCGCCTTTGTTTTCTTTATTCACGTGAAATTGATTATATTTGCTGAAACAGAAATGGTGGATATGATTAATTTCATACGCTAAAAAATCAACATAATTATATTTATATGAGGTAAATATATGGCTGTTTTGGATCATTTCGACGTTCGCATGCCGTGCACATAGGTCGTTTAACCAACTTTGCCACCTTGGTATAAATAAAGACGTTAGGTTCATTTGTTTTAGCTTATGATTTGTAGTGTGTGTAAACACCTTTCTTCTCCCTATTAGTCCTTGTAAACAACTATCAATTGAGTACCATCAATAAAGTTCATTTCCATTCAACTCCATTTATGTTCTTGAGCTCCAACTTTCAGGTTGATTCTTATCTATTTAACTGCGACTTAACAGTCCAGGTTAAACATAACATTGGTATCAGAGCTGTTATGATCTTCGTGACAACGTAAAATCAGAAAAATTGAAAAAAAAAGTTAGGGTTTCAAAAGTCAACTGTTTCAGGTGTGTTCAATAAAACAATAAATGGATAATAACACAAGAGAAAGTTTGGTACAGTTGGTTGAATTGATGAAGGCTTGCGTTGCTAATGCGAAGCAGATAGTGGCTGAACAAGACATGTTGAATAATGAAATGCGAAGAATTACTAAAAGAGAATACGACAGATATCGATCGTGTCAGCAAACTTGTGTTGTTACTCGTTCATCAGTTCCTAACAATGCAAGAGGTATAGCGGCAAGTTATACTGATAGAAAATCCATGTTTATTGAAAACAGGGTAGACAATTTGCCAAATATTAATTTTCACAAACAAGATAAAACAATTCAAGATTATTGTGAAACATTTAATGCTTGGGTCAAAGATACGGATTTAGATAAATCATCTGTCATTGACATCTTCGTCAACGGGTTGCAACAAGAAATTGGGGAAGGTGTTCGCATGTTTAAACCTAAAAGCATTCATGATGCTTGTTGTTTGGCTAGGGTGAGAGAAGAAACTAACAATATCATGAAAAAACGAACCAGTTCTTCGTTACAGCCTATTCGTAAACTTGAGGTTCCAAATGAAGTGAATCACGATGACATTGGGTGGAATTCACAATTATCTTCAAACGTTAGAGATATAGGTGTTGTAAGAAGTATCAATGAATCGATCGTTAGTAAGGAATCGAAAGGTGAAACTATTGCAAAAGATCAACAGATTTATGATCAAATGTTAAGTATTGAGAATGGGCAATCGAATAACTCATTAGACATGTGGAGGTACAAACCATTTAGGAGGGAAAATGAGAATTTGGCTTTATCATGTGAGGTTGGCATGTTGAAGGAGAGTGTTCCAACTCAAGCATCCAAACTTAATAAAAAAAATCTGTTCTTGCAAATTTCGGGTGTTGAGAGCCGTGAATTCATGGCCGAAATTGATGAATTGATAACGACATTCGGATGGTAAAAAAGTGTAATAATGTTAGTGGTAAATCTCAAAGTAAGGCATTGATTATAGACCTATCTAATTCTCTTGAGGTGGTTGTGTCGTATTGAGTAGATCAACCAAAAGTTGCCTATTGTTCAATAGGATTAACCAAATTAAGTGGGTTAATGAGGAATGCTCATGAATATAACATTGTGGTAACCAGGCTAGCTCATATAACTGAGTGCAATACCAAATCTTCCATCTGAATTGTTATGGGTGTCAACACTACTACTAAGGAATCAATTGTTAATCTAGAAATGCTTGATGAGGGTAATTAGAATTGGAAGTGGCATAAAAAGGAAAAAAAGAAAGGTGAATTTTGACATACGAAAATGGCCTAAAAAGAAAAAAAATGATGCATATTACAATTTTATGGTCACTTTTTGGTGAGAACAAAGCTGATTATTTGAGAATTCAAGGCAAGTGTGACAGTGTTGATTTCTCATCAGTTGCTTAAAGATGTGAAGGTGTAGTTGATCAGTGATAGACATTCATTTTTTAAGAGATTCTTGAGGACAAGAATCATTTCAAGAAGGGTGGATTGTTATGGATCATTTTGAAGTGCACATGCCGTCAGTGGCGGAACTAGGATTTTTTTCACCGGGGAAAAAAAAATTAAAACCGTAGCAATTTTTTGGGACAAAATATGGAGGTTTTGGGGCAAAAAATTGAGGTTTTGGGCAAATTATGAAGGTTTTGGGCAAAAGTTGAAGGTTTTTGGGCAAAATTTGAAGGTTTTGGTGCAAAAGTTGGAGAATTTTGAGTAAAATTCAAAGGTTTTGGGGCAAAATATGTTGGTTTTGGGGTAAATTTTTTTTCCCCGAGGGCAAAGTCGAAAACCCAAAATTTTAACACTGAAAAAAAATATCCACTAGGGGCGGGCGCCCCCCTCTGCCCCCATGTATTTTCGCCACTGCATGCCGTGCACATGGCTTGTTTAACCAACTTTGCCACCTTGGTATAAATAGAGACGTTAGGTTCGTTTGTTAATTAGCTTATGATTTGTAGTGTGCGTAAACACCTTTCTTCTCCCTATTATTCTCTACAAAAAAAAAAAAAAAAAAAAATTTGAATTTTTCAATATCAATATATTTGATAAATATATCACACATTCTTAGTAGTTATAATCAGATTAATTCATATAAAACATCTTTCATTTTAATGGACCTAATTTATTTCCTTAAAAAATTAAACATAACATGTCAGCAAAAAGATAGTGTAGTTTAAACTGTGTATTCATTTATTAATAGTTGGCACGGTTCACAAATCAAAATGTGTACTCTTTGCTACCTTTCATCAAGGATTGATGTTTTGTCTCTTTTAACCCTACTCACAAAATTGTGCAAACAAGTAACTTACATTTTAAAGTTTTCTCCCCTAAATTCCCATCTTCTATTTACATAAAGACTTAATTCCTTCATTGGTCCTTAATGTTTTCACTTTTTTTCAAGCTGGGCCCTAAAGTTTATTTTTAGCATGGTTACCCTTAATGTTTGAATATGGTTTCAAATCAACCCTTGATGTTTACTGCCGTTACATCTGATCTGTTAAGGTATATCCACGTGCTTTCAACCTGAGGGTATTATTGTTCTTTTGCGTGTATGTAATATTATATATATATATATATATATATATATATATATATATATATATATATATATATATATATATATATATATATATATATATATATATCATATATCTGTATCAATTGCACACTTACATATACCGTATCGATAAAACCCTAGTTCCCAAATTCAGTCGTCCCTAAATAAATCCTTGGCTAAATTACGACAATGGTTAATTGTTGGTGTGGTAGAGAAGCTGTTCTTGAAAATATGTGCTAACCACACTTGAAGATGCTTCTTGTTGCTTCAACTCTTTAATCTGCCTTTTTTTTTGCACCCTCAATATCATCAGCAAACTCATCTCCACTATCAAACCCTTCATTGTTCAACTCCTCGACAGGTACAATCTCAGTATTTTTAGCCACCACAATTTCAGAGAGTGTTCCATTCCCAATATACTCAACATCCTTATCAATACTAAAGTAAAATTCTTTCATATTAATCTCAGCATCATATACTTTCTCATGCTCATTAGGTACAAAGTCACTATCATCAGATTTATAACCATCATCAGATTTATAACCATCATCTACTTCATCAATAACGACCTTTGATTCATTTTGCAAAACATCAGAAGCTTGAATTTTGTGGAAAACACTTGTTCCATGCTCAATGTAAACACTGATTTCTTTATATAAACCAACATAATGGCTTAAAAAACATGTTGAACTTTCAGAATCAATAGAACATAAACCATAATCCAAACTAGTACAAGGAATGAGATAATGGTAGAACATGGTACCTAAACCATCATATCCCAACTCCTTAACAATATCAATCACATTTTTCAATGAAAAATCAACCATATTAACCATATCCACATAAGTAATATTACCATTCAAGTATTCACGGAATGGAGTATCACTGAAATATCCTCCATGATGAAATTTCAAAGTGCACAACTCTGGATATTGGGCTGTAAAGAAATATAAATGAAAGATCAATGAAATAGTTACAATATTACACTAAATAATTAGTCACATACTTGTTTACCTTTAACAGATCCATGAAACAGTTAAAATATCACAATAAAACGGTTTGCATATTAGTTTACATATATCAGATCGATGAAACAATAACAATAAAACGGTTGCATAAAAAAAACTTACAATAAAGTTGATCAAACGTAGGTGCATCCAAATATTGATACTCAGTTCGTATATTGTAGGTCGGAAAATCAAAACCAGGATCCATGGATTGAAGATGTTACGGTTAGAACATTACAGTAAGATAGGGTATACGTGAATAAGAATAGGAAAAGTCGAGTGGAAAGAACAAACAGTCGTATGTAAATGGAGAATAGGCGGCATAGGGTTTAATGTAGTTTAATGTGCAAAAAGACTAATGTGTCCTTTCTTAGTAAACATATGCAAAGCCCTAAACGTTTAAGATTAAACGACAGTTAACGGCAAGGGTTGATTTGAAACCATATTCAAACATTAAGGGTAACCATGCTAAAAATAAACTTTAGGGCCCAGCTTGAAAATAAGTAAAAACATTAAGGACCAATGAAGGAATTAAGTCTTACATAAAACCCCCAAAAAAACTAGTTCCATTTCTCACTAAAAATTCAATCTTTTAGTTTCTTTCCATTTCTGATCTCTTCTACTCACCCAAATACTAACAATGGCATCTATTCCTTGCCCTTCAAATTTCACTTCTGCATTTCTTGATTTCTCAAAATCCTACAAAACCCAATTGCCTACTGGTGCTAATATGATGAAATCTGTATTAGGGTCATCAAATTCAGGGTTTTTACAACATGGGTTTGCTCTAAAAGCTAAAATCTTTAACCCCTTTTCGTTGATTACCCAAAATCGGTTTGAGGTTTTTGCTGCAGCTGCTACTGGAAAGACTATTTACGATTTTACTGTAAAGGTACAATCTTTTTGTTTTTTTTTCACGCGTGTTGAAAGTTTGAAATATGTTTACTTTTGTGAGTTATGTTTACTTCTTTGTATGTTTGAATATTGTAGCAAATGATTCATTTAATGAGCTTAATTACGTTTTAATCCGTTTTCTTCTATTTCTTATCATTAGTTGTTGGGACTCATAGGACCCAAATGATTAGAAGTTAAGATTCTTGTAAAGCTGTAACTTTGATTTAGTAACGTTCAAGAAACTTATTATTTCCAGTTTTAGGAATTTTTTGGTTTAACTTTCTCTAGAATAAAAGTTGAAGATTTGTATTGAAGGATGTTATATATGTGCATAGTTTTGTTCATATATAATCCTGTCAAATGTGTTCTAGTTGCTTATTCATTTGTATTTCAATTGATATAAGGATAAGGATTTGTATTCTATCACAATTCATTTTGTTATCGTATGATTGTTCTTTAATGCAGGATATTGATCGAAAAGAAGTTCCTCTTTCCAAATTCAAGGGAAAGGTTCTACTAATTGTTAATGTTGCATCACAATGGTAGCTTTTACTTTTAAGTTATCAATTATCAATCTAAATGTATCTATGATGATTTAAAGTTTATTAACTTGAAAATTATTTTGGTTTAGTGGCTTGACGTCATCAAACTACTCTGAGCTCTCTCAAATCTATAACAAGTACAAAGATCAAGGTTAGTGGATTTGAAATCAAAGGCATAGCTTGTCGATATGAGTTAATCCCATTATAAGCGATATTAATTTAAGATGGTTTTTGCATTTGTGGCTCCAAAGTAAAAGAATTAACACTAATGGAATGTGAAATTACCTGTTAAAAACGTGTAATATGACTTTAATATTTTAACTTTAATGCTGATGCAGGACTCGAAATATTGGCATTCCCTTGCAATCAGTTTGGGTTTCAAGAACCTGGTTCAAATGATCAAATTAAACAGTTTGCTTGTACAAGGTTCAAAGCAGAATTCCCAATCTTCGACAAGGTTTGTTAAGCTGTTTGCTACTTATTTCATAATGATTTGACATTTGTGGTCCAACGTTAATTTTCTCAATCTAAAACTGATATAGACTCTTTTAGATATAGGAATATGTTCATGAGAATGCAGTTGAACTTTATCCCAAACTCTATAGTGTGTATTCGGGTCTATTGTCTGTATCCCACTTTTAAATAACGCTATTGTATGTATCAAATAGTGACCAAAGGGCTTGACCTAATGGTATCGAGGTATGGTATCGAGGTAACTCATCAATTTTAAGGTTGTGAGTTCGAGTCTCGTGGTGGACTATTGTAATTGTGTGTGTGTGTGTGTGTGTGTGTGTGTGTGTGTTTGCTGTTCTAAAGAAAAATAGTACTTTTGTTGTCGAGGCAACTTGTATGGATGCCACATGACACCTTTCACGGATGGTAAGCAAAAGTATCACTAAATACACACAATGGACCAAATAAAGTTGGATGTACCTATAGGCTAATAGACCAAAATAAAGTTGAACAAACTATAAAATTCTGGCTAAAGTTAAGTACATTCTCAAGCACTAATCCCTTAGGTATAAAAGTTGATAATTACATTGCTGTGTACAACAAATGAAACTGTTAAGAGACAGTTTCAGTTCTAAATTTGAAACAACTTCCACCGTAGTTTAAATTTTCCTAAGTAGTGAGTGACCTCAAAAGTTAGATGTGTCTCTTTATTTGGAACAATCGAAATGCTATTTAGCATCCTTTTAGTTTTATTTCTTGTTCCAAAAAAGTAAATCAATTGATCAAAAAGATAGATATTGTATATATTTCAGATTGATGTGAATGGTCCATTCACGGCCCCAATTTACCAGTTCCTTAAGTCGAGTAGCGGAGGATTTTTGGGCGACTTGGTAAAGTGGAATTTCGAGAAGTTTTTAATAGATAAGAATGGAAAAGTCGTCGAAAGATACCCTCCTACTACTTCCCCTCTTCAGATTGAGGTACATCAGTACATGGTTCTTTATTTAACCTTCTACTCAGTTTTGAACCTTTTGTTTTTGATAAAATGAAGAAAAAATAAAATAAAAGGGTGGTTTAGATGTATTTAAAACCGATTGTGTGATATTAAATAATATCAATAAGGTTATCGATAGCTACAAACGTAATGCCTCTCTTTTTTATGAGAGTTTATATATCTACAATAAATGATCAAACTCGCTCTTACTTCTTATTGCAGAAGGACATAAAGAAACTTGTTGCTGCTTAGTATGATTACACACTCGAAATCCCATTCAATAAATCGTATTTGAGTTTTCCATTTTCATTAATCATCACACTGTTCGCCCCTCTAGTTGTTATGATAGAAAGGGAATATTGTGTATAGCCAGCAATTGGGGATTGCTTATATACCTGTATCTATCTATATATTCATCTGTATAATCTACAGTTCCTTTTAAAGTCTTGCATTATTTCTTTGTTAACTTTGTTTTAACTGTAGTTGTAGTTGTAATTGTAATTGTAATAGATTGTATGTTGGGAAAAGATTTCCTACTAATTAGGAATTATTGGATAAAATCAGTAGTCATATAAATCCCTTAATCAGTGGGATTTGCATTTTATTTAGGGGATTTTGTTTCCTTATTTTTATCCCCGAGACTATAAATAAAGAAGTTTTGGGTGATGTTAGATGTCTTTGTCAGCAGCAAAACCCGATCTCATAACTTTGAGATCGTCTATCCTCTGTTTTTCTTAGTTTATGTATTTCATTTATTCAATAAAACGTTAAACTTTGAGAAATTTCTTTTTGTTCTTCGTTTCCGCACTAAGATAATGCTTAATTCTTTTGCTTGGTCGACGTCAATAGAACTGTCATTGTAATTGTGTAGTACGTTAGCGTTAGCAGGAGCTAGCTTTACGATGATTAAGCAGAAAGAATTTGTAGCAAACTAGGTTTGGCCTTTTCAAACTCGGGTGAAGAACTACACTTACAAACATTGTTATTTGGTTTATTCATTTCATTCTTATATCAACCAAAACAATGAACTAGGTAGCAAGTTAAGGTCCTTTTTTTTTTTTTTTTTTTTTTTTTTTTTTTTTTTAAATTCATATTTATCTGCATAAAGGTTCACCGTTACTTTAAATTAAGGAATTCATATTACTAGTTTTTTGAAATTTTTATGTGTTTAAATGTAACAAAGGTTTATTGAGACAAATCATCAATTCTCAAAATAAAATTCAGTTGTCAATCACTTCTTTTGTTTAATTTGATTATGATCAATATGATTATTAACATCAACATTTATCTTTACAGAAACTTAAAGATTTCCGAAGACGAAATCTTATGCGAATGAAGATGTTCTTAAATTCGACGACGACTCGTGAGTAAATACTATTTAAACCTAGAATGAAGATGAATATCAATTTGAATTCTATCTAACGTTTACCATCTAGAAGATAGAAAAATTATATTTTTTGTTAGTTGTTCGGAATATAAAAAGTAGTAAGTAGGTTAATGTCATCTTATCTTATCTTATGATGTCATTGGGGTGATGCGAATATTTGATGTCACAAAATGTGGTCTATTCTTCTACAGTAGTAGGTGCAAAATAATTACACTTAATTAAGTTTCGAGTTTTAGCTTTTTGAATGGTTTTTGTCTTTTTGCTATAGAAAGGACAAAATTTAAAGGTCGTCTATTTTTTCCACAAGTTATCTCGAGTCTTTAAGCCACCAACTTGAAAGGTAACTGAACTTAACTAAGCTAAAAAATTTAAATATATAAAACACTGCACATTCAATATATATGTGTTAGAAAAAGGGTATGAAAACAAATAATTCTGATTAATTCTTGAATCGTGAAACACTTTATCTATAAAGTATATTGACATAGTAATTGTCAAGGTAATACGAAATCCTTACAGTAATAATTCAAGAACGACAATTTATATTTTAACAATACAAAATAATAATATTAGAGATTTTGTGTGTTAGACTCAACAATTTCGACCCGACCAGGGAAGTGCCCCTTGCCCCGCGAGGGGCGCTACCCCTTGAACCTACAAAGGGGGCGTGACCCCTTGATTTTCTCTATTTTCACAACAGTATTTAATAAACTCTTATGAGTGTGCATTTTGCATTCTTTAAATTTAAATTCGTTGTTAAGTAAAATCAAATATCTCTTGCTCTCAAGTATTTTACAACTATCTAAAATGATTGCTAAATGCACTAAAATCTCCAAGAATATATAGTTACAAACTAGAGTTTTTCTTGAGGCTAACAAATAATAGTATAGTAGTTTACGACAACGGGTTAAACGACATGTTTAACGTTTGCAATGGGCCGGTGTTTTAATATAATATGAACGACGTGTACTAGTTCCGATCATATTACATTTCACTCTCAATATGTTTATCACAGGGGCAACTTTCATTGTGTAGAGTGGGTGGAGCTTTGTGGAGACAAAGAGGGCAGTGACCTCTCAAATATTTGAGTTGTTAGAATAATACTTGTAGAACCTTGTGTTGTAGCTCATGTGGTTGTGGTCTGACTCTCTTAGCAAGATGTTAGGAGTTCGACTCCAGTGGGGTACAATATTGCACACAACTCATTCGCCCTTGAATTCCTCAAAATCGTACTTCTTGTTAAACTTAACATTGAACTAGTTTTGTTACAAAATTTAGGACTTTAAAAAGATAAAAAAAACACATACAACACGTTGATTTTTTTCAGAGAAAATAAAAACCTAAAGAACTTTTATTAGTCGCTAGCTTTATGCATGATAACATGTTTTTTGAAAGGTATACTTCACTTTTAAGGCATAACCACAAGGCTAGGCTCATAGAGGGAGCAACCCTATCGATCGTCCGGAACACATGATTTTCAAGGACTCATTTTTTTTTATACACAGATATAATCAGAGATTTGAGAAACATGAGATTTAGAAAAACACAATTGAAGCAACGAAGAAGAAGCACAACAAGTCCAAAAACAAGAAACAAATGCAAAAAAAATAAAATAAAGTACACTGGTATTCTAGTAAGGTCCGAAAGGACTTTTGTAAATAGCTTATATTATTCATTAGAGCATAATGATCTTTTTTAAATAAATTATATTATTCGTTAGAGACTAAAAGTCTTTTTTGACATCGTTCTAGGTACTTCAACTTTTAGACCAGTAATGGTAACCAAATATATGAATGAGACAATGAGTTGTATTTTATGCATTTTGATGGAGTAATTTTGCATTGTAAGCATCAAATTTGGTAGTGTAAGAATCACTATCATTTTTTAAAATGGTAATTTTCACTCTTAAAAGATAGACACGTACTAAATGTAAATATTAAAAAAAAAAGCTGTAAATAATTGTCTATGTTATGATTCACATTTATAAATGTAAAACTTGAGCTAATTAGTTTGCTCACGAAAGTCTTCTCTACCTTTTACAAAGCATAAAGATTATATCCTACGTGTAAAGCTGACCAGATTTGCAGGCTTTTTTTCCACGTGTACATCCAAGAAAATTAACCTGCTTAATTAATCTAATTACCTTAACCCTACACGTGTCTCAATGAAACAGCTCCTTACATTCCCACTCACATAAACTACCTCCTAATTAAACCCGCATACAGAAAAAACCATAACCTACGGTTGTTCTCTCTCTCTCTCTCTCTCTCTCTCTCTCTCTCTCTCTCAAATTCTCACAACCACAACAATTCCACCGGCGATTATGGCCTCCGGAGGCCATAATAGAGGTCGCCGCTACTACAGAATTATTCCCTACAATTTTACAAACCAAATGGTACAATTTTTATATAATATAAGTCTGTTTTAATTAAACTTGCAGGTATGTCAGTTTCTTCGAAATCGCCGAAAAATTATCTGGTGACTGGAATAAACATGAAGAAGACGTGTGTTTGCAGATATTTACGGTTTGAACGATTTAGGGTTTGTACGATTTAGGGTTTGATGTGTTATTAGCAGCGGTATGGGGTTTTCATCTAATAAATGGAGGGGGTGGAGATGAAGGAATCGAATCACGAGTTGAAGGTTCAAAATTATAGCAATCAAAATACATCCCCGTCCCAAACAAATTCGATTGCAGTCAAACATAATCGACAACCAACGTATAAGGCGTGACCATCATTTGCCAATCGATTTGAGATTATACAAATTCAAGGTACAGTATTGTGTTGATTTATTTTCAATTTTCTGTTAAGATAATTTCAACTCTTTTTTAAAAAATATATTATTTTAAATTCTTAATCGAGATTTGCATATATGATGCTTAATAATTCGCTAACTATATTTGAGTTGAAAAACCCTCTCAAATTGAATTCACACCTATGGACTATGGTATATGGGTGTGATTAGTTGAAGCTAAAATCTACAAGATGACATATGCTATCACAAAATGTGATCATTTTGTCCTTCTTTCTCCAATTTGGAATTTGTTGAAAATTTGGTTTAAGTGGTGTCCATTAGTTCTTTAATCATCATCAAATTATTATATGTCATTGTTTGCTTTGGAAACGTTGTTTTAATTATGTCTTACTGTCTTTGTTGTTGCAGATGGGTACTTTTTGTACATCCTAAAACGGGTTATTTTGACATCAAATATGCAGTTTTTCTGATGAAATAAATTACTGGTATAACAATACTTCGATTATATAGTTCACTTGCTATTTTATAAAATTACCACTGATATTATAACAATTGTTTGATTTTACAGTTCAATTGCCATAAATTATAACATACTTTGTTACAAATATTATTGACGATATTTTGAGTACTTATCAAATAAACTTGCTGAATTTTAATTGATGGAGAGAGCAACATATATGCTACTATTTAGAGACCAATATAAGGTATTAGGATTATATTTATTTGTGGGCATCAGTTTTAGTTTGAAAGTAAATTTATTAGTTCTTTTGAAACTTCAATTGTAGGTGGATTAGAAGATTATTTCATATAATACTTTAGTTGCAGGTGTTGCTTACATAGGTTGAGTTAAACTACTTTAATGTCTACATCCTTCATTATACGTCTGGTATGGTTTGGTAAAATGGGTTGGTTTGGGTTTAGCACATGGGAGAGGTGGGTAGATAATTGTATTATAATAAATCAAATATTTAATGGAATGGATTGTTATTTTTTGGTTTTTGACAGTTTTCTTTTATTTGTAAATTAACTCTCATGCTTTGACTTTATGCGAAGTTTTTCAAATTATATAACTAATTGTGGTGTTTGTGTGATTAATCTCTTTCATGTATTTTAGGTGATTTGTGAGAGATTTGATAAGGACCAAAGTGGAAATATTGATTTAGAAGAATTAAAAGATGCACTCTACAGTTGAAGCTTATGCAATTTCACCCTATTTTTACAGCTATTGAATTCAAAATACGATGACCAAAGCGGAGGAGAGTCTGTCTATCTTTTGACAGTTTTGTCGAGTAAGACTATTTTTGCGTACTTACCATATTAGTTGTATATACATTTACAGTTAAGAACCAAGACTATTTTTTGATTCGTTCCAACATAGTGGGTCTTATTTATTTGTTTATCGTTCAATACCGCAGGAGTAGTTGTTGTGTTGGTTATAGGTAAGTGGTGAGGGGCATGTTTCTCATCTATTCGTTGTTACATATCAAGATGGAACGGGTTTTTATTTATCATAAAAGTTAAATTGTTCCGGTTTGATATCACACAGAAGAATTCACTGTTGTCGGGTAACTTTTCAACAATTTAAATATCATTAGTCTTTAACAGCTCGTGAGCGATGGTTTTAAAATATCATACATAGAGTTACTACCATGGTTTTTAAACTATTCCCTTCTTCCACACTGACATTGACTTCGTGATATCATTTACTTCAGTCACAAACATGATAGTGCCTAATGATTTATGTCAAACGGGTTAATAAGAGCATAGTTATAAGGGAAATGGGTTAAACTAATTAAAGCCTCCTGAAGTCTAATAAGTCAAATTTGACCCATATTAAAATGCCCCATTTTAAACCATTAACCATATGAGAACTGGATGGTGTGATCCAATTATATTTTATTTCAACACAGTTGAAGTTAGTATTCTTAATACAATACAAAAGCTCTATTTGCATTGGTTCATGGACATTCAGTTAGGATAAGAATTATATGCTAATATGTTTGTTACTTTCAAACTAGACTCGCCTATACTTATATCTATATCTCATATGGTTATTGAACAGATTAATATAGATTTCCTGTATTAATACCAATAATAAGTTTGATTATGGAGTACATGTGTAACTGTGGGACGGATGAGCCAACGCTTTTGTTCAATTGCATTTTCAAGATTGTAGGTGTAACTCTTACTCTTAATTATCATTTTCAAGATTGTAGGTGTAACTCTTACTCTTAATTATTTACATTATCCGTTCTTTTAGAGTGAAAAAAAATAAAAATTTGCTTATTCTATACTTATTAATGCTCCATTTTATGATGTTGCATGTTTAGGTGGAATCTTTAAAGCAACAACTTTACAAGAAAGTAAACTTAATGTTACCAATGAATGATTTTTTTTTGGCGGCTCAATGTCTAAAAAGGTATGATTGACTCTGAAGGTTTGCTTTGAGTTTCTGAAATTATGAATTTTGATTGAAACTTAATGTTGTTTGTGAAGAAGCTAAATGTTTCTTTTTAGTAGAGTATATTGGTAAGTTGGTGAACCTGGTACAGCTACTGCCACTATTATGATTCTTGGAGATACTTGTATTGGAGGTTGCAGGTATCAATTGATTTATTATAATTGTTATTGTTGTGATGTGTTAATTCTTTTGCTTTGTATTTAGGTTATTATAAGTTTGTGTTGGCGTAACTAATTGAGGTTTAATGAACAATACATATGCTACCACTTTCAATTCAAGTTATAATCTGTATGGACATATAACATACCCAATCATGACCGCTTTTATATGTACATTTTTTGGTTAACCCACTTGATCCATTAGTGACAGAACATTTCCCAAATCAATGAGTATACATGAAATGGATTGAACTTGCCATCCACCTCCAAATCTAATGTTTCAGAGTTTTGCTTTATGGGTTTCCTGATACTGTTTCATATGAATTGGAAGATGGTGTTGATCCTGCATCATACTTCGGAAAGATTAGTTGGTGTGCTTAGAATAAATAGGAACAAGTATGGGTCTGCATGTGACCTAACACATATAAAGTTGTTACGAATGATTTAATACATGTAGTGAAAGGTGCCACTTTCTATCCCACAACTTTGTTTCTTGACTTCTTCAAGATAATACAATATGGGTGGATTGGCCGGGTTTGTAAACGATCAAAGCATGTTCGGTTTGAGACGCTTCAATTTGTATTATGGATCAAAATAAAATGTGAGGAGTGATTAAGGGTTAACATTGGGAATTATTTATGTTACACTTGAGTTTTATTTAGGTTACTGCTAATGTGCTACACATTTTTGTTTTAGTCAATGAATTATAGGGTTTACATTTGTGAGGTAGTATTAGTATGTATTATGAGTTTATGACTGCATATTATCAATTTATGGCTTCATATGTAGTTCTGGACTCTTTTTGTGAATTGACCCGCTTAACAAATGTATTGCAGGCTAAACATTCAGATTTGAAAAACGATACGGTTTTATGTAATAAATTTACTTAGATGGCGGCAACATGAGAGTTGTATGTATTATGAGTGGAACTTTACATTTGTTTTTAATTTCTGGTCTCATACGCACCATGCAACACTAACATTGAGTTCCATTGAATTTTGGCCAGGTTGTACCATTTTTGATATATGTCATATACCGTTGATGTATTAAACGTCAACACGTCCTTTCGATACATCTACTACAAACAGTGTTCATTCATTGCAACGATCAATGCTTTACACATTTTAACAAACACAAAAGCGATTTTTTAGAGCTGCCGTGCAACGCACGGGCTCTTAAAATCTAGTGATTTATAATGAAAACGTGTTACATCAATCAAGTGACTAATCAACCCACAATTTCTCATTGTTGAAGACAGTAGATAGATAATACTACTACGTAGTTAATTTTGTGATGATATAAGTAAATGGTAATTTTCACTCTTAAAAGATAGACACGTACTAAATGTAAATATTAAAAAAAAAAGCTGTAAATGATCAATCCTAGATTATCCTATTACGGTTAATCAAGGATTGAGTGCAATGAGGGGGTATAATGGATGTCGATTATGGTTTTGGGACCTTATTGTCATATTTCGTTAAGTGCTAAACGATCAACAACCATGTCCCGGTCTTCGTAAATTACCTTAACCAAATAATGATTTAATCTCTGGCAAAGTCACGAGAGAAATCAATATGGCTAGGGCAACCCTTCCAGAATCAACAACCCAAAATGAGAGGCCAAGCTCCCTATTTATAGGTCTAGGAGTTACGCGGAAGTAAGTTGTGCGGGCACTTAGGCATTCCGCATAAATACTGCGAGAAGCCTTCGCACTCTTTAATGTTCTGCGCAATCCCACCGCACTCACACTGCGGTTCAGTTGTCTTGTGCGTTCACTTCTAAAAGGCCTTCCGCACTAAAAATATACATATACATAAGTATGTATATGATCAAGTCCCCCCAGTTTATTGTGTTACATTTTCGCAGAAAATGTAAGACAATAAACTCTTAAAAAATAAAAAATTGTAGTGTTTATGGGGTTCTTTTTTTAAAAATCATTCGCATAGCTTACGCATTGTAGCACATCACGTAAATGACCCATCCGCATTGCAGTTTTCCTGCTAACGGCTGTATTTCTAGCCGTTGCAATCCATTCGCATTTTAATAACCGTTGGATCATCATGATTATTCTTAAATGGCTACTTGCAATCGTGCAAGTATAAATAGAAAACATCACCGCATATGTCCATTTTCACTTTCTCACACTATTTTCTCTCTCTAAAAAAGCATACTTACAATTTTCATCGCACTCAATCATCTTTCTGCGTTTTTCATTCTTACACTTAACCAAACCACCTCCCTACTTTTATCATGTCTACGTCACGATCCCCAACAACTTTCGAACCTTCAGTACATGACTTTAATTCGCTAATTACCAAAGAATTGCTTGAGCAGATCAAACGTAACTATCCATTGCTTGATCAATTCGCACCTGTTGCACCTGCAACAGGTGTTACTGCAGACAATCCTCCAGAAGGATATATTACGATCTACGAAACCTCCCTATATTCAGGCAATCTGAGGCTTCCTTTTACTAACTTTTTCTTATCCGCATGTCAGTTTTATGCAGTTGGTCCTGGCCAATTGCATCCGAATGCGGTAGCTAAACTTATAGTGTTCGAGATGTACTGCAATGCCATAAACAGACCACCTTCTGTAGATGTATTTCGCAAATTCTCCTCCATCCTAACACATGATGCTAGCTGGTTTAGCTTCAAATGCCACAATGGTGTCATGGATACACCAAAGGAAAATGTTGGCAAATGGCAACAATCTTACTTCTTCATAAAAAGAACCGCCCTCCGCGATTATAAAAAGATTAACACCTGGGTTAGCTCCTGCTCTGAAAAAAGCAAGGATCGCGTTACACTTGACGAGTATGAAACCGAGACTTTCCAATAGCTCGTCAATGCGCGTTTGCAGATTCGCCCATATGGGATCGTGCCTCTTTATGTAGGCAGAATTTCCACATATTGGCCCTGGGCAAACCAGCTTGGCATCTTCAAGGATGCAGATGACAATGGTATACACTTGTTTTTTATTTCAATTTGCATTTTGTTACTGCGTATTTTAATATATACGACTGTGCAATAATTATTATAACTTTCGCAGAGATCACCCTCGATCAAATTATGCACCAGAAGAACATTCAAGGCTGCACCTCATACCGTCGTTCATTGGAGAACGACGAAGTTATTGATGTTGAGGAACCATTGATTAATGAGAATCAGATTGCGGAAATCCATGATAAGGGTAAACGCAAAAGTTCTACCATTAACCCTACCGCGTCAGGAAAGAAACGCGGAAAACAAGTCATTCAAGAAGATTCTGAAGAAGAAGAAGGTATGCAAAATATTTGCCGCAATTACTATATACAAAATTCTTCATTATTAATGCGATTGCAACGCATTCACACTGCGTTTTATGCGTAACATTCATTATTGTAATTTTTTCGCAGAAACCATTGACCTTACTAAAGGTTCACAAGAAGACGTGCAGTTCAATATCTCGCAGGATATTCCACACAATGTTTTCAGCAAAGAGTTCACTCCAGCAAGCCCTATTATGTCAATAAAATTTGACAATTTTCATGAGCACATAAACATCGACCGCGCAACAGCCGCAAATCAATTAAAGCAGCTTGCATCTGCGGTTCCTGCAGATGTTCGTGCAGAATTTCAAAAATTTGACGATGAGACCGTGAAAAGTGCACGGGTGCAAAATTTATATACTGCGTTATGCCTTCTTGTGGATGATGTCCCCCGCAGGGACAAGTTGGTGAAGGAGCTTATGGCTCAAGAAAAAGCTTTAAATCAAGCTGATAAGAAGATTGCGCGTCTAGAGAAGGAAAACGCAACACTAAAGAAAGATCTTGGATCTTCTCAAACCGCACTTCAATCCGCGGAAGCTCAAGTGACCACACTGACTACCGCACTTGAGTCCCAGCCGCAAGCTGAAGCTACAGATGAGTAATTTAAACAACTCGTCGCGTATCTTCCCACCCTTATCCATAAGATAATGGATTCCAACCCTGTATCGCAGAAATTCCAAGAGTACCTTAATGCGGCTAAACTCCTTGAACGTTGCGAATTTTTGTCGATAATTGAAAATGCTTATGGGATTGGTCCACCGTATCCAGAGGTCATCGACAAGGAAATATGCGAAATAGAGGTTGCGAAGCAGATTTATGATGAAACCAGTAAAGGCATCGAATGTATTGACATTCCGGCGCTCTCTGCGCTTTGCCAAGAGGAAAATGTTACCATGAAAGATATTATGGAACTTAATTTGTAATGATGTAGATAATCCGCAATAATGATTGCGTGTATTTTTGTTTGTAACACTTGACCGCAGTCATATGCGGTTTTTAATAGAAAATGTTCATATTAGTTGCAACTTTTAATTTTTATAGCGCTTTAAGTACTATTTAATATTCATAACCACTAGCATTGTCCTTTGCATGTTCACTGTTTATGTAACGACCCTGGATTTTCCAACGTTTATTTATTAATAATTATTATTATTAATACGTGTGATAAAACGAATGTATGTCATTACATTTACATGTTGCCATGATTGCCCGAACTTGACTTTTAAGTGCCCGAAACGTCTTTGTGACACACGAAACTTACACGAATAATATTTTCAAGTATTATTTACATTCATGATTAATTTTATTAATCATTTTAAATAACTATGGTGATTAGTTAGTTACTTGGGCTTTAATTGGATTTATTTGTTAAATACTTGAACTTGGGCTTGACAAAGTTAATGGACTCATGAATAAGACTTATAAGCCCACCCTACATCTTTTATGGACTCTTTAGCCCAACTCCCATGTAACTAGTCCATTTCTTTTACATGTAAGTAGTACTTACAAGGGTAACTAGTAGTTTAAAAGACTTGGAATCTTGTTAGCTCATAATCCCCATGAACAACCATCCTTTAACCAACTTTGTAAGACTTTTCATCCAAGTAACCAACAAACAAACTCCTCCCTCCTAATTTTTGCAGCAAAACTATGGGTTTAGGTGGCCATAAGGGAGTTTTTGGTTTTCATTTTCTCATTACTTCATTTCTTGTTTTCTCTCATTCAAACACACACACAAAAATACTTCCAAGTTTTCTCTCTTTTCTCTCTAGTTGTTGTAAGTAACAAGCTTTAAACTTCTCTTCTTTCTTTCTTACAAAAACCGAATTCTAAAGCATCTCATCATCATTTGTTTGTTGTTAAATTTGTTCATGTTGTTTAGTTACTTACTTGTTGTTACTTACTTTCATGTTACAAGAATAAACTTTCTAGTTTGATTCTTCATATTAATATCTTGTATTTTTTCAAGAACACAAGAACATAAACTCACTAGTTTATGATTCTACATTTATTTTTTCAAAAGATTTAAGGTTCATGTGTTGTAAATCATACTTGTAATTCATGTTAGTAAACTTTAAAGTTTACTTTCTTAAAGATCAAACTTTGGTTTGAATCTTTAAAGTATGAAACCCATGAACTTATTTACTTGTTATTTAGTGTTACTTGCACTTTAATTTTATGATTTTGGTTGTTGTTGGTCAAGTACTACAAGTTAGTCTTGATCTCATATCTCTTGGAACTAAAGGATAACTTAAAAGTTCAAGAACATGTAAATAAGTTTTCTTTAAATATAACTTTGTATACTTATGCTTGATCTAGACTTTTGAGTCTTGGATCTTTAAGATCTAACTAAGAACTATGTTCTACATCTTAAGATCTTGATTAGTTAGTTTACTTTCAAATTTGTAACTTGTTATTAGCTTTAAAGTTCATGTATGTGTTAGATCTAAGACTTTGATGTAACTTTGGTTCATCAAAACACTTGCAACACTTAAGTGAGTTGTGCTTCATGTCTTAGACTTGCACTTGGGTTATGATGGTCAAGTCTTGGTCAATATTATGCAAACACATCAACGAGTTGTACACTTGAAGCTATATGCATCAAGGATGAGAACTGTGATAAGCATCGAGCACCGGAACCCATTATTTTACTGCTTTCTGTCTTATACCTACTGTTTTGGTGATTCTGTAACAGAACAGTAGAACTGGGCTGTTATGATTATGATTTTTAGATAGAACTTTTCGAGTAGATAACTTTTCATATAGGACTCGTCTTAATCCGAGTTACGTTTTAGGATTTATGGCCCTCCGATCGTCACTATGTCCTTTAACGTTGTGCAGAAATTTCTGACCTACTCGCACTTAGACCGTCGCCACGGTCAAACAAAGACGAGTTTGCTTCTGTAAATTTTACCACACTTAAAGGACTCATATACGGAGCCATAGCCACTGGTATCACCTTAATTTAGTAAGGGTAGAGGCCGTGGTGACTGACTGAAGTCAGCCTTTGGTGTAAACTACTTTCATAAACGAAACTTACTTTACGCCTTTTGTTTGATGATGAATGATGATGACCCTTAAGACCTTATTTACATACTTTTAAACCTATTAAGACGATTTACTGACTTAGTACTATTTGACTTAGGTTGAGGACCTTCGGACCGATTACTTGCACACCTTTTCCGAACTGACTTTACGACTACATTATCATTGTGAGTTATAGCATTCCCTTTTTACTTTAACTTATTTTGGGAACTGAGAATACATGCGGATTTTATGTTTTACATACTAGGCACGAGTACTTAAACTTATATATGTGTGGGTTATACAACGGAATAAACATTCCCTTTAGCTCGGTAACGTTTAATCATTGGTTTTTGAACCGTGAACGCGAATCTTAGATATGGATCCATAGGGTTTGACATTCCCACTCGGGCTAGTAGCGCTAGCATTTAACGAGTGTTTAATACTTCCTAGACATACGCACTTGCCAAGTGTACTTTCAGGGGGTATAAATGTTAAGTTAGTTACCAAGTGCCCACGGTTAACATATACTTTATCATACTGTTTTGAAACGCTCTTTGTAGCACTGAAATCTCGTGGCCTACCTTACATACTGTTATACTTAAACTATAGCTCACCAACCTTTGTGTTGACGTTTTTAAGCATGTTTTTCTCAGGTGCTTGAGGTTAGCTTCTGCTGTGTACTAGTCGTGCTGTAGACACCCGCTGCTTAGAGTTGCTATCGCATGAACTACTTTATTTTGCATTCAAACATTAGTACTTTTGAACTATGACTTGTAACGACCATTGTGGTCACATACACTTATTATTTGCTTCTACTTAGTGAAGCATGCTTTTGAAATGTATAACATTTGATGTCGGTTATGACATCACCTTTTTATCATGAATGCAACTTCTTTAATTAAAGCATATAGTACTTAACCTTGTAATGATCCTGTTGTTGATGATTCGTACACGATGGTTTTGTACGGGGCATCACATTTGGTATCAGAGCGTTGGTTGTAGGGAATTAGGTTGCATTAGTGAGTCTAAGACCGACCCGATTAGGATTCACTAATAGGACTAATCTACAACTTGCTAGTTTACGTGTTTCTGCTGAACTTACTGCATGCTGCTGCTTACTTTTACTGCTATATGCCGTATGCTACTACATGATATCACTTGCTTTCGATTGCATGCTACCTTCGTACGATTTGCTGTTATTGCCATGCTACTTATTGTTATACATGATTTAAACTGTTGGCCTAATACGTGCTTGCTTTATGACTTACTGACATGGAAAATTTATTTTCCTTGTTCAGATGTCGGATGTACCACCTGCTAGCATTTTGGGCAGTTTAGACTCTTCAGCTACTCCACCTACCACCGTTGCCGATCCACCGATCCCAATACGCACGAGTGACCCTGGCGCTTCATCTTCCGGGACTAGCAGCCAGCCGCCTGCACCAGTGGCTACTACTGATGGACACGTGGACCCTACGGAGATTCCAGCTCCGTCTGCTCCCGGACCCTCGGATTCACAGCCCCGCATCGGTGGTGTTGTGATCCCCGCAGAGTTCGGGGAAGGGCCATTCCGCAACCATATGTGCATGCCGTGCCGACGCACTCCAGATGGACGTTTAGTGCCGATTCCGCCAGGCAGACACAGAGAGATGTTGGCCGCCTTTGGACTGCCAGTTCAGCCACCCGTGCCACCACCGCATGATTCGGATGACTCATCATCCGCCGATTCTTCATCAGATGATTCTTCATCAGACTCCAGTGACGACGAAGACCCGGCTGACGTACCTATACAGGCACCCTCCACCCCGCCGAAGAAGCGGTACCATCCTGACGGCACCGTCATTCCAGGGGTGAATGGGGGTCGTGCTTTCACTGACGCTTTTGATCGGTGTCGGAGGGTTACTGCCCGTAAGCGGCTTGTGCCATACCCTGCCGACCCACTCATACGTAAGGCACCTCGTTACGTGCTGACTATTTCTGGAGCCGGGACATCTGCACCCCGTTTCGTGCGGTCTGCACCACCCGCTCCACCAGCACCACCCGCTCCACCAGCACCATCCGCTCCACCGGCCCCACCTGCACCACCAGCACCGCTTGCCCCACCCACTCCCACTGTCGAGGAATTGACAAGGGAGGTGGGAATCCTCCGAGCTCGGGTTACTGAGCTCGAGGAGCAGTTGGCTCAGGTTTTGGACATCCTACACCCACCTTCACCGTAGGACTTTTGTATTAGATTTCATGATGTAATCTAGTTGTAGTTTATTGTATTACTCATGTATTGTACGGACTTATTCAGATGTATGAAACTTATTATTATTAATGAATGGAACTTTGCGTTATTTAATTCTTGCATGATGTTCTATTTACATTACTGTACGATGATTCTGTGGTATTTGTACCTAGATGCTTTATTTAATAACATGTGATGTTTTGATTCCATGTTGGTTACTATATACTGTATTATTACATATTGAATACTGGATTTTGACTTGAGTCAAAAAATTTTTTTAGAACATCATGGCTAACGGTCGATCCACACCTACTGCTGCTCAAATTGAAGAGATGATCCAAGAACGTGTAGCCGCAGCCCTTGCAGAAAGAAACCTCCAAGCTCCACCGCCACCACCACCAGTTATCCCACCCGTTCGAAATGGGTGTACTTACAAGGAATTCCAGAGCTGCAAACCGCATAACTTCAGTGGAACCGAGGGACCGGTTGGTCTCACCAGATGGTTCGAGAAACTTGAAACAGTATTCCGAGTTAGCAACTGTTCGGAGGACAACAAAACCAAATTTGCTTCTTGCACACTATCTGACGGCCCCCTAACGTGGTGGAACACGTTCGCTCAAGCGAAAGGCATTGATGAGGCGTATGCTACGCCATGGGAGGAATTCAAAGCTGCTATGATTGATGAGTATTGTCCGAGAACCGAAATCCAGAAGATGGAAATCGAATTTATGCAGTTAAAGGCCGTTGGGAATGACCCTGATGGTTACAACAGGAGGTTTCTTGAGTTAGCTCTTATGTGTCCGACAATGGTCACCCCAGAATTCAAGCGTATGGAGAGATACTTCTGGGGACTCCCTAAGTCCATCAAAGGAAATGTCACATCGTCCAAACCACCGAATGTTCCCGAAGCAATGCGCATGGCGCATACTCTCATGAACCAAATCATTATTAATATGCCGGAGAAGGCTAAGTTTGAAGCTGGTAGTAGTGAAAAGCTAAAGTGGGATAATAACAACAACAACAACAACCACCACAACAACAGGGGGAGAACCTATGACCAGACCCCCGCCAAGAGGTACAACAACGGTGGAAACCCTAATCCCAACAACAACACCAACACCAACCCGAACTACAAAGGAACCTTACCACAATGCAAGAGGTGTTACAAACACCACACTGGGTATTGCAATGTTGTCTGCGAGAAGTGCCAACGGTCTGGGCATATCGGGAAAGACTGCAAGGTCACCACTTTGAATGGGAAGCCGAACACCAATGGACCTAAGAAGTGCTACGAATGTGGACAGACGGGCCATTTCAGAAATGCTTGCCCAAACAAGCGAAAAGACGGCGGACCACCCCGTGGACGAGCTTTTAATGTTAATGCAAGGGATGCACGCGATAACCCCGACTTGGTGACAGGTATATTCACAATCAACAATCTTTTAGCTTCTGTCTTGTTTGATACTGGTGCAGATAGAAGTTATGTATGTAGACATTTTTGCGATAAGATTAATTGGTCATTAGTCCCGTTAAAAGAGAGTATGCTTGTCGAGGTCGCCAACGGTAAACTTGAAAAAGTTGACCACATTAGTCGAGGAGCTATTATCAACATAGCTGGTGCAGATTTCAAAATTGACTTGATACCTATCAAACTGGGAAGTTTTGACGTGATCGTCGGTATGGATTGGTTGAGCAAGATAAGGGCCGATATTATTTGTGGAGATAAAGCCCTTCGTATACCACAAGGAGACGGTGAGCCACTAATCATATATGGAGAGAGATGTACCTCAAAGATGAACCTCATTAGTAGCGTGAAAGCGCAAAAGATTATGAAGAAGGGACGTTTTGCTGTCCTAGCACATGTGAAAGCGGTAGAAACTGAGGTGAAGAGCATGAATGACGTTCGAATTGTGAACGAATTTTCTGATGTCTTCCCAGAGGAATTGCCTGGATTGCCGCCGCAGAGAGCAGTAGAGTTTTAGATTGATTTAGTGCCAGGAGCTGCACCTGTAGCTCGCGCACCTTATAGACTCGCACCTTCCGAGATGCAAGAATTACAGAGTCAACTACAAGAGCTGTTAGATCGTGGATTTATTCAACCAAGTTTCTCGCCTTGGGGCGCACTTGTGTTGTTTGTGAAGAAGAAGGATGGATCCTTCCGTATGTGTATCGACTACCGTGAACTCAACAAATTGACAATCAAGAATCGATATCCTCTTCCACGAATTGACGATCTTTTTGACCAACTACAAGGATCGAGTGTCTACTCAAAGATCGATTTGCGATCCGGATATCACCAGTTGAGGGTGAAGGAAAGTGACGTGATGAAAACTGCATTCAGGACCCATTATGGTCATTATGAGTTCCTCGTGATGCCATTCGGATTGACAAATGCACCTGCCGTATTCATGGATCTTATGAATCGTGTCTGCAAGCCTTACTTGGATAAGTTTGTTATCGTCTTCATAGATGATATCCTCATCTACTCTAAGAGCGAAGAAGAACATGGGCAACACCTCCGATTAGTGCTTGAACTCTTAAGACAAGAGCAACTTTACGCCAAATTCTCCAAGTGCGAATTTTGGTTGAAGGAAGTACAATTTCTGGGTCATGTTGTGAGCGACCAGGGTATCAAAGTTGACCCCGCCAAGATTGAAGCTATCAGCAAGTGGGAGACCCCCACTACTCCGACGCATATTCGCCAATTCCTAGGTCTCGCCAGTTATTACCGAAGGTTCATCGAAGGATTCTCTCTGATTGCGCGTCCTTTGACCGCGCTGACTCACAAGGGCAAGAAGTTCATTTGGGAACCCGCACACGAATCAGCATTCCAAACTTTGAAGAAGAAGTTAACCACCGCACCTATCCTATCACTTCCTGAAGGCAGTGACGACTTTGTTGTTTATTGTGATGCATCGAAGAATGGCTTTGGTTGTGTACTGATGCAACGATCAAAGGTTATTGCCTATGCCTCCCGCCAATTGAAGATTCACGAGCGGAACTACACTACTCACGATCTTGAACTTGGAGCCGTTGTCTTTGCGCTCAAACTGTGGAGACACTATTTGTATGGAACTAAGAGCACTATCTTCACCGATCACAAGAGTCTCCAGCACATCTTTGATCAGAAGCAATTGAATATGAGACAGCGTCGATGGATCGAGATGCTCAACGACTACGATTGTGAACTCCGTTATCACCCTGGCAAGGCCAATGTTGTAGCTGACGCTTTAAGCCGAAAGGAGAGGACGGCACCTCTTCGTGTTAGGGCTCTGAACATCACCATCCATTCGAATCTCAACAGTCAGATCAGAGTAGCCCAAGATGAGGCTCTCAAGGAGGAGAACATAGCTCATGAACATTTGAACATACTTGTCTCTCGATTCGAGGTTAGGGAGTCTGGACTCCGATGTTATGCCGGAAGAATTTGGGTACCTCTTTATGGAGATCTACGAAACCTGATACTTGATGAAGCACATAAATCGAGATATTCGATTCATCCTGGAGCGGGCAAAATGTACCACGACCTTAAAGAACAGTATTGGTGGCCGAATCTTAAAAAGGACGTTGCGACTTATGTTGGTAAGTGTTTGACTTGCTCGAAGGTTAAAACCGAGCATCAGAGACCTTCTGGTTTACTTCAGCAACTGGAAATCCCACAATGGAAGTGGGAAAGGATCACAATGGATTTCATTACTAAGCTACCAAAGACGGTGGGCGGATACGATACTATTTGGGTTATTGTTGACTGCCTTACCAAATCTGCGCACTTCCTAGCGATGAAGGAAACTGATACAATGGAAAGACTTGCTCAATTATACATCAAGGAGGTTGTATCTCGTAATGGTGTACCTTTATCGATCATCTTAGATCGCGATCCCCGTTTTACCTCTAGATTTTGGCGTTCTTTGCAAGAAGCCATGGGAACTCGTCTTGACATGAGTACTGCTTATCATCCTCAGACTGACGGGCAAAGTGAACGAACGATTCAGACGTTGGAAGACATGTTGCGTGCATGTGTCATTGATGGAAAGGCCTGGGAAAGGCATTTGCCACTAGCCGAATTCTCGTACAACAACAGTTACCACTCGAGCATTAACGCCGCACCTTTTGAAGCATTGTATGGCTGCAAGTGCCGATCTACTATTTGTTGGGCCGAAGTAGGCGAAAAGCAAATCACCGGACCCGAGGTAGTCCATGAAACAACGGAGAAGATTTCTCAGATTCAAGCGAGACTTAAGACTGCACGCGATCGTCAAAAGAGTTATGCCGATCTTAAACGTAAAGACTTTGAATTCAACATTGGTGATCGTGTAATGTTGAAGGTTGCACCTTGGAAAGGTGTGATCCGTTTTGGAAAACGTGGAAAGTTGAACCCACGATACATTGGTCCTTTTGAAATCTTGGAACGTGTTGGACCCGTTGCTTACCGTTTGGATTTACTAGCACAATTGAGCTCAGTTCATCCTACCTTCCACGTGTCAAACTTGAAGAAGTGTCTTGCTGCACCTGAATTTATCATACCACTTGAAGAGCTTACGATTGATGACAAACTTCACTTTGTGGAAGAACCTGTTGAGATTATGGATCGTGAGATCAAAAATTTAAAACGCAACAAGATTTCGATCGTCCGAGTACGATGGAATGCCAAACGAGGACCTGAGTTTACTTGGGAGGGAGAGGATCAAATGATGCGGAAGTATCCTCACCTTTTCCCGACTCCTCCATCTACCTCAGCTTAAAATTTCGGGACGAAATTTTTTTTAACAGGTGGGTAATGTAACGACCCTGGATTTTTTAACGTTTATTTATTAATAATTATTATTATTAATACGTGTGATAAAACTAATGTATGTCATTACATTTACATGTTGCCATGATTGCCCGAACTTGACTTTTAAGTGCCCGAAACGTCTTTGTGACACACGAAACTTACACGAATAATATTTTCAAGTATTATTTACATTCATGATTAATTTTATTAATCATTTTAAATAACTATGGTGATTAGTTAGTTAATTGAGCTTTAATTGGATTTATTTGTTAAATACTTGAACTTGGGCTTGACAAAGTTAATGGACTCATGAATAAGACTTATAAGCCCACCCTACATCTTTTATGGACTCTTTAGCCCAACTCCCATGTAACTAGTCCATTTCTTTTACATGTAAGTAGTACTTACAAGGGTAACTAGTAGTTTAAAAGACTTGGAATCTTGTTAGCTCATAATCCCCATGAACAACCATCCTTTAACCAACTTTGTAAGACTTTTCATCCAAGTAACCAACAAACAAACTCCTCCCTCCTAATTTCTGCAGCAAAACCGTGGGTTTAGGTGGCCATAAGGGAGTTTTTGGTTTTCATTTTCTCATTACTTCATTTCTTGTTTTCTCTCATTCAAACACACACACAAAAATACTTCCAAGTTTTCTCTCTTTTCTCTCTAGTTGTTGTAAGTAACAAGCTTTAAACTTCTCTTCTTTCTTTCTTACAAAAACCGAATTCTAAAGCATCTCATCATCATTTGTTTGTTGTTAAATTTGTTCATGTTGTTTAGTTACTTACTTGTTGTTACTTACTTTCATGTTACAAGAATAAACTTTCTAGTTTGATTCTTCATATTAATATCTTGTATTTTTTCAAGAAGACAAGAACATAAACTCACTAGTTTATGATTCTACATTTATTGTTTCAAAAGATTTAAGGTTCATGTGTTGTAAATCATACTTGTAATTCATGTTAGTAAACTTTAAAGTTTACTTTCTTAAAGATCAAACTTTGGTTTGAATCTTTAAAGTATAAAACCCATGAACTTATTTACTTGTTATTTAGTGTTACTTGCACTTTAATTTTATGATTTTGGTTGTTGTTGGTCAAGTACTACAAGTTAGTCTTGATCTCATATCTCTTGGAACTAAAGGATAACTTAAAAGTTCAAGAACATGTAAATAAGTTTTCTTTAAATATAACTTTGTATACTTATGCTTGATCTAGACTTTTGAGTCTTGGATCTTTAAGATCTAACTAAGAACTATGTTCTATATCTTAAGATCTTGATTAGTTAGTTTACTTTCAAATTTGTAACTTGTTATTAGCTTTAAAGTTCATGTATGTGTTAGATCTAAGACTTTGATGTAACTTTGGTTCATCAAAACACTTGCAACACTTAAGTGAGTTGTGCTTCATGTCTTAGACTTGCACTTGGGTTATGATGGTCAAGTCTTGGTCAATATGATGCAAACACATCAACGAGTTGTACACTTGAAGCTATATGCATCAAGGATGAGAACCGTGATAAGCATCGAGCACCGGAACCCATTATTTTACTGCTTTCTGTCTTATACCTACTGTTTTGGTGATTCTGTAACAGAACAGTAGAACTGGGATGTTATGATTATGATTTTTAGATAGAACTTTTCGAGTAGATAACTTTTCATATAGGACTCGTCTTAATCCGAGTTACGGTTTAGGATTTATGGCCCTCCGATCGTCACTATGTCCTTTAACGTTGTGCAGAAATTTCTGACCTACTCGCACTTAGACCATCGCCACGGTCAAACGAAGACGAGTTTGCTTCTGTAAAGTTTACCACACTTAAAGGACTCATATACGGAGCCATGGCCACTGGTCTCACCTTAATTCAGTAAGGGTAGAGGCCGTGGTGACTGACTGAAGTCAGCCTTTGGTGTAAACTACTTTCATAAACGAAACTTACTTTACGCCTTTTGTTTGATGATGAATGATGATGACCCTTAAGACCTTATTTACATACTTTTAAACCTATTAAGACGATTTACTGACTTAGTACTATTTGACTTAGGTTGAGGACCTTCAGACCGATTACTTGCACACCTTTTCCGAATCGACTTTACGACTACATTATCATTGTGAGTTATAGCATTCCCTTTTTACTTTAACTTATTTTGGGAACTGAGAATACATGAGAATTTTATGTTTTACATACTAGGCACGAGTACTTAAACTTATATATGTGTGGGTTATACAACGGCATAAACATTCCCTTTAGCTCGGTAACGTTTAATCATTGGTTTTTGAACCGTGAACGCGAATCTTAGATATGGATCCATAGGGTTTGACATCCACACTCGGGCTAGTAGCGCTAGCATTTAACGAGTGTTTAATACTTCGTAGACATACGCACTTGCCAAGTGTACTTTCAGGGGGGTATAAACGTTAAGTTAGTTACTAAGTTCCCACGGTTAACATATACTTTATCATACTGTTTTGAAACGCTCTTTGTAGCACTGAAATCTCGTGGCCTACCTTACATACTGTTATACTTAAACTATAGCTCACCAACCTTTGTGTTGACGTTTTTAAGCATGTTTTTCTCAGGTGCTTGAGGTTAGCTTCCGCTGTGTACTAGTCGTGCTGTAGACACCCGCTGCTTAGAGTTGCTATCGCATGAACTACTTTATTTTGCATTCAAACATTAGTACTTTTGAACTATGACTTGTAACGACCATTAACAGTCACCATGTTTATAACTTGAATTTGCTGCAAAGTATCCTTTTTCCCAACCACCTTCGCACCCAAGTTTTTAACCGCGGGTGCTTTGCGTTCTTGTTGCACCACTGTGTTAACATTTGGCGTTTTTGGGGTAGCTGCCAATGCGGGCACAGCCATCGCGTCAGTGGAACTTGCTTCCTTGGTAATCAAAAGATTATTGAATTTTTCCTGTCCAACCGTGTCTGCGATTAACTCAACAAGGTCGCGACAACGATTTATATCATGCCCATAGTCGTCATGAAAAATACAAAATTTTGATTTGTCACGCCTATTATTATCACTCAACTGTGGTGGATCTGGAAATGCTTTAGCAACACGCTCCTGCAAAAGGATCTCTTTTGGTGATTTTGTCAAAGTTTGAATTACCGCAAAGGAATCATTATTCCATTTACGCGTATAATTCCTGTCGCGATTATTATAACCTTGATTACCACCATCTCCCCCATTACGCTGTCGGTCATTGCGCCAATTTCCACCATTATTGTTCCTTCTTTGCTGTCCAGATCCGCGGTTATAATCGCGGTAACCATCCCCGTTACCATCACGGTATGTGTCATTATCATCACGCCAACTCCTGTCCTTGCCCCAGCCGCAGTTTTGCATTATGTTACTGTCTTCACCACAGCAGATGTAATCATATGTTTCTTGCATGACTTTAGCAAAACTGCGCGGAACATCTCTGCGAAGACGCCGCACAAGAGTTGGGTGTCTCTGCGGATTTATTGCATGTACAAAACCAGAGATTTTTTGATCCTCATGGAGATTTGGAATTTTTTGACACTCATAAATGTATCTTGTTAGCAAACTTCCTAATGTCTCTTTAAAGCCTTGTTTGATGTCGTGGCACTCTATGTGGGTCTTTTTCTGCGGTAACAAGTTTTGAAATTGCAAGAGAAAATTTTCTCTTAAATCAACAAAACCCGCAATGCTTCTTGCGTTTAGATTATGAAACCACTCACGCGCTAATCCTTGCAACACCATTGGGAAAACGCGGCACGCAATTGCTTCATCCCAGTTATACGTGCTAACCACTCCTTCAAATCTTTGCAAAAAATCAAGTGGATCTGTTAACCCTGAATATACACCCAAAGTTGCTAGCACAATGGGTGGTGTAGTGATTGGGTAATCAGATATGTGCTCCACAAACTTATCTATCGCGAATGTTATTTCAGTTGCCTTTTTCGGCCGCACTTCCTTATTTTCCGCGCAATACTTCTCAATCATTTGCTGTATAACATCTGGATGCTCAAATTTATGTTACATATCCCTTGGTGCCAATTTTTTGAACATATCCGCCAAAAATGTTTGCGCATTCTCCATTTTCGCAGCCTGAGATGTCTCTCCTTCTTCATAATAACACGGAACAGGCGTGGAAGGCCTTTTACGTTTCAATTTCGCAATTTCTACCACTTCAGGATCACTTTTAGAATTTTTCAGAATTATCTGAATTTGACATTATAACTTTTGCGGTTTTTGCTTTCTTTAAAAGCAACACTGGCGAACCAAAAGCTCTTTGATCTTGCTCTTCATCACGCACTCTTTCATCATGTTGGATGATTAACCTTTGCGTATTCGGTGATGATTCATTAAGTGGCCATTCAAAATTGTTTGGAATATGGAGGTCAAAACCTCTTTCTTTTAATAATTGCTTTGCCTCTAAGGGCGTGAGCAATTTTTTCGCAGTCTTTTTTGACGCTCCTTTTTCTGCGGTTTCAGCGCCATTATGCGCATTACCTTCATTGATCAAGGTTTTATCTAATTTTGTCTGCGCACTTGCAGAAGTTACTTTTGACCTCATTTCATCTGTTTTCTGCTCTTCACGGTTCTGCGGCACATTACGCCTTGCCGCATTCACCTTTTCAGTTGCAACATTCATTTATGTTTCTTCCATTGCTTTAGCATTTACAGATGCTTTCACAAGCAACTCTTTAGTTTGCTGGCTAACGTCAGGACTTGATTGAAAATCAAAATTCGAAGCATTTTTTGGATCTAATGCACCTATAGTGCTTGCATTCTTCTTTTTATTGCACGTAGACATGTTTATCCAAGAATATCTTGAAATTTTCACTTCTTGTGAATTAAAAACACTTTCCTGCAATACAAAACAGAGAACAACACGATTAGAATTAGGAAATGAGTTTAATAGCTCGATTAAAACGAACGCGAATTTCTCATTTCAATTCTATTCGTGTCCCACGGATGGCGCCAATTGATCAATCCTAGATTATTCTATTACGGTTAATCAAGGATTGAGTGCAATGAGGGGGTATAATGGATGTCGATTATGGTTTTGAGACCTTATTGTCATATTTCGTTAAGTGCTAAACGATCAACAACCATGTCCCGGTCTTCGTAAATTACCTTAACCAAATAATGATTTAGTCTCGGGCAAAGTCACGAGAGAAATCAATATGGCTAGGGCAACCCTTCCAGAATTAACAACCCAAAATGAGAGGCCAAGCTCCCTATTTATAGGTCTAGGAGTTACGCGGAAGTAAGTTGTGCGGGCACTTAGGCATTCCGCATAAATACTGCGTGAAGCCTTCGCACTCTTTAATGTTCTGCGCAATCCCACCGCACTCACACTGCGGTTCAGTTGTCTTGTGCGTTCACCTCTAAAAGGAATCAAAAAAAAAACCTACCTATTCGATTTTAATTTAAATAAAGATTTTCATACTATGGCAACTTGCTTCTATATTATTAACGATGACGTAGACGCACTTACAACTCGTTTTCTAACAATAAGTTAGATAAATGTTCTTTCTTCGAAATTTCCTTGCAGAAACCCCTTTTATTAATATAATTAACTATTCTTTTACAAAAGAAAGACCTTGACTTACTTATCCATAAATTTTTCTATAAAAACTTGAATCCTATTTGTGTTCTACATTCGCTTGATCAACACTAGACTTGGTCAATAACAATGGTGGAGACTTTTTTAGGCATTGATCTCAACGTCACACCCTTCCACAAACATGATGATACCCAAGTAAGTATATCTTTAATCGAGTCGAATGTATTGAATCTTCAATCTTGATTATATTTTTAAGGGAGACAATACTAATCACACATGCATCCACTAAATATGTACGTAAACAGTAAACGGATAAGATTTTCTCTGATTATTTAGAGAGGACGACTGTATATAGTTAGATGTATGCAGTCTAAACATGTTATCTATGTGCACGTACATATATCTCGAATGAAATTAAATCCAAGACCTATTATAGTTAATGAATCATTCGATACTAACAACATATTCATTATAGTTTGTTTATATGCAAGTATAAGTTCTTGTATGTATATAATATATCCATAAATGGTGTATATGTTGTTGATCTTACTTTGCATGTTTTCATGTTTGTATAGAAGGCCAATGATGATTTCGGAGGGAAGATGAACCAAATGTGCTTAGAGAACAAGAAGCTAAGGGAGAGCTTAACAGTTATTTGTGAGAACAACAAGTTCCTCCAAAACCATGTTAACCAATTACTAATGCAAGATCAAGATTTATTAGTACCTAGTCCAAATAAAAGAAAATTCGGCCATTGTGACAAATGCAACACTTGCGGAAGCAGCGACAGTCCTCATCAAGGATCGTTGAAAAGGCCAAACAACGGCATCACAAAAGCATATAGACGGACGGATCCGTCAGACAATAGCTTGGTAATCATCTTTAAAGAACTACATACTCCTTCCCTCCCCAAATAACAACTGTATTTCAAGTTTTGAAAGTATATACAGTTAAACTCAGTACATTTAAATAAATCTAATCAAAAATGTTATATAACGTATACAAATATTAAAGTCAAAGAAGAAAATGAAAGACTTTCAAACGTCAAACATCAAAATGAGAGTTATTTTAGATCAGAGGGAGTATAATTTTATGTAAAATTTGGAAGTAAGTGTAATTAAATTTGTTAAATGTGTTAATTATAGGTAGTAAAGGATGGATACCAGTGGAGAAAGTATGGACAGAAGGTCACCAGAGATAACCCTTCTCCTAGGGCATATTACAAGTGCTCTTTTGCACCATCTTGCCCAGTTAAAAGGAAGGTTAACTTGTGATCACTTATTCAATGACTTAAAAATAATTATTCCAATAATTTAAAAGAAACCAGGATAAAATGACCTGCATTAATGATGTAAATGGCGCTAAATATATATTGCTTCAATTTGGTTATTGCTAATTAAGGAATATATGACACCCAAAAGACAATTAGCAGAATAATAACTACACTTAAGCTACCACCAGCCTTCTAGCTTAGTGGTATCGAGCTTTAGTAGGGTGGTCCCGCGATTAGTTGCCAAACAACCTGTGTTCGATTCCGAGGAGGGGAGGTCTTCTTTAGGATTGCCGCGATTAGTTATTAAGCAACCCAGAATCCGCGATTAGTTGCCAAGCAACCCGGGTTTGATCCTTGAGTTTCCTATCTAGCGTGCGTGAGTACAAATGAGATTATTCGATGTCTCTCAAGCCGTTCAAAAAAAAAAAAAAAATATACACTACACTTGAGCTTGAATGAAATTTAAATCTATTTTCTAAAGTTTTCCTTAAAAAAATACCTAGGTTATCACAATTCACAATCACTAATTTAGTTTGATTCAATCACTAAAGGGTTAAAGTCAAAAATAGGCTACAAACTTACATAAATGTACCGATGTCGCCCACAAACTCATTTCCGTCCTACTGTCGCCTACAAACTTTCAAAAAGTGTACCTATGTAAACAAAAACTTTCAAAAGTGTACCAATGTAGACAAAAATGACTTGTTACCGGCTAAACTGGTTAAAATCAACATGTGTCGTTCGTGGATTAGATCTTAATTCTTGAAGAAAAAAAAATTATCAGGTCAAAATTAGTATGTAACAGGTCAAAACTATAAAATGTTGATATTAGCACATTTTTTGAAAGTTTGTAGGCGACAGTAGGACGGAAATGAGTTTGTGGGCGACATCGGTACATTTGTGTAAGTTTGTAGCCTATTTTTGACTTTAACTCATCGTTAAATTGCCAACTTAATGACGTTTCCCTTTGCTAAATTTGTCTAAGTATGGTGAATTGAATAAAGTTTTACTAACTAGTTCATCCGTCTCTCATTATGAGTGTTTACATTATTATTATATTTTTTTTAAATAAGTGACGACTTTCATTTTACTAAAATTCGAAATAGATTTGAGTAGTTAACGAAGAATTCTAAAATTGTGTGTCCATATTTTGACTGAAATGATACGAGTAGTGAGTAACACCTTTAACCACTCCATTCGTCTCACTATTACTAAACACTTTGACTAAGCGGCAGAGCCATAATTCCTTTAAACACACGTGTGTAGTAGTTGACCTTAAAAAAGATTAATGGAATTGAGACTATAGAGTTCACTAGCTAAATGTAGGATACTTGATTTTCAGGTACAAAGAAGTGTGAATGATGCCAATCTCCTAGTCGTCATTTATGAAGGCGAACACAACCATGAGGATTGCATAGAGAATATTGAAACTGAAAACGATTACATTAATAAGAGTAGGTTTAACACTACAACGGATTTAGGGAAATTTGATGATGTGTTAGTTGAAAAAATGGCTAATTCTTTAAGAAGAAACCCTGATTTTATTGAAGAACTTGCAGAGGCAATTACTTCCAAGATCTTGGAATGCGATTGATTAGTTTTAGTTAAGCATTACAATAAATCTGCACATATAGATATATAGATATGTATATGTATATTTATACATACGTAAATATATCTTAAAGATATTGAATGATCGTCGCTTGCACCTCGAGTTAATTTTATATTAAATCGATTACAATTACTCCAAAGAGAATTGCACTCCATACAAATAGGTTTATAGCCATTTGTGGTTTTTGGTTTTTGTTTGTGTTATTTGTTGTTTAGATGGTGTCTAATCATTGGACGTATTGTTTAATTGAGCGCCTCTGTTGGTGCATGAATCCCCAGCCGTTATCCGTTTTTATGATTAATACGTTTCGGTTATGTAATAATGTTTACTCGAGACTATTGATTATATTTGTGTTTGTGCGTACTTAATTTATCAAGTGATCAATATGTTTAAACTGCACACAGTCGACCGAGTGTGTATAGACACTCGACCGACTGTGTCAGTCAGTCGACCGAGTGGACACAGACACTCGACCGAGTGTGTCTGTATTCACTATATATACGGGTTTAGACTTCTTTGATGAGGTTACTCGTCCCATTCACCCTAAGTCGTAGGTTTTCGTCTCCAGAGAACCCTAACACCATATACCACCGAAATATATCGTCTAGGAGTCGATCTAATCTAGGTTTTGCTCTAGGTTTGACCAATTCGATCCCAAAACGACCCATATCTCGGTTTAACCCTTTTCTAGTGTATTCTGCCTCTAGTTTAGAGTCCAAGCGACCTAAGATCCTTAGAACAATCGTCTACAAAGTGGTATCAGAGCTGGAGTCTCTGGTTTTGCTTGATCAAATCGTTTGTGGGTCAAAATTGGTGTTTTTGGGTTTTTAGTCAATTAATTGGTTTTTCTACGTTATTGTTGGTAGTTTTATTGTCAAAAGGTGTTTCTGGAGTCATCACTATTGTTTTCTACGCGTTGGTTTTGTGTTTTTCATCCATAATCGATTGCAAAATCAATTTTTGTCTAGAAAACCCTAATTGTCGACCTGCTACTGTCAAGAACACACTCGGCCGTGTGGTACTGACAACCGACCGAGTGAGTCATTAGATCGACCGGGGGAGTATTTAAACCGACCGTGTGAGTTTTACCTGAGCCGTGTTAGTTTTAAAAGGTCAGTCGGCCGTGTTAGTTTGTCACTCGACCGTGTGAGATAGTGAACCGACCGTGGGAGATAGACAATCGGCCGTGTGAGTTTGTAATACCCAAGACTCATTTTGTAACGAAGTGCTGCCAAAATTTGGTCAGATAATCGACCGTGTAAGTCATACACTCAACCTTGTGTCTCAATCAATCGACCGTGTGTCTCAATCAATCGACCGTGTGTCAAGGATAATTGACCGTGTGACTTTAAAACAGCTCATAATTAACTTTAAATTTAGCACTTAATCAATTGAAATGTCTGACACAAACGAACAAGTGATGAATGAATACAGTGCATTAGTTATCGCACCTGGACTACAAAAACTATTACTGAATGAAAGTGAATCTGGTTCTTCGAATAAAGTGCCTAGACTTGACAATCTTAAGAACTTCTTGGACTGGAAAGTTAGGTTTGTTATTTACTTAAATGGTGTCGATTCTAGACTTTAGAAATGTATTGAGAATCCGTATGTATGGCCATGTGGAGCAGATGGTGAACCCAAAGAAACTTCACAGTTCAGTCCTACAGAGCGTGAAGAGTACAATCTTGAGTGTAGATGTTATGCTCAGCTAACCCAAGCTTTGTCAAAGGAAATCTTTCAGCAATTTAAGAACCGAAACAAAACCTCGTATACTATCTGGTTAGCTCTTCAATCTGCAACAGAAGGTACTGCTACCTATCGTGCAACTAAGGGTAAGGTTTTGAAAGATGAATGGAGGGTGTTTGCAGCTCTTCCTTCAGAATCTCTAGGACAGATTTAGAGAGATATCGATTATTGGTTACAGAGATGGCAGATTATGGGATTGAGGTGGCTGATGAAAAGGCAGTAAGGGTGTTGAAAGATGGTCTTCCAGAAAAGTGGGATCATAAGATTGAAAAGATTCAGAACAGGTACAGCTCATCAAGTCGTCCGTTGACACTAACAGCTTTTACTTCGAAGTTGATGGAGAAGGACATTCAAGATGAAGCAAAGAGAAAGAGACTTGGTTCTGTAGCTGCTGCTGCATCATCTTTAGCTTCATCTTCTGGTACTCATGCTCCACTACAGACAACATACATATCAACCAATGCTTCACAAATGTCTGCACCATCGTCTTAGTCCGGCTACTTTAATGCTAAATTACAAGCTCAAAATTCTACAATTAAGATGACTGAAGATTCACCGATTCAACAGACCCAGACTCAGACTCAGACTCAAACTCCTGTGTTTCAAACTGAGAATATCAAGAAGAGATCTCGCGAATCTATTCAGGAAGATATGGCATTGGCAGCTATTGTTGTTAACTCATACAACGATATGATTGGTGGACAAGTGCTTAATAGTCATCTTGAAAATGAAGACTATGATCAGGTTGATGAGGACGAGCTTGAGAGAATGGATATACTCTACTATATGGGTAGCATTGTGAGACGTGCTAGAATGTACTTGAAGAGAACAGGACAAAGATCGTTGAGTTTGAATCGAGATTCGAAATTCGGTTTTGATATGTCAAAGGTCAGGTGCTACAATTGTGATGAATATGGTCATTTTAAGAAGACTTGCACGAGACCACCCAAGCCTGGTTTTCATGATCCTTTTCACCAGACAACCATCTCAGTTACACCACAACATGTAATTGTCTAAAAAGAATCTTCGGGTTCTGTTCAATCTAAGGCTTTGACTACAACGTATGCGGATGAAGTATGTGACTGGTCCATCTCGGTAGATACACAGAAAGCTAACGTTGTATTTGTAGGTAAAAGCGAAGCAGAAATTGAAGAGGAAAGAATTGTTCGGAAAAATACAGGCTGTACTGGTAAGGATAATCCGAATTGCACATGATATGTGTGCAAATGTGATGCTAGGTTGAAGAGAGCAGGAGAGCAGAAGAGCTGATGAAATTTTGCTTCAGGAAGAGAATTAAAGATAGGTTGTATGATAAGTTTCGCAAAGCTAAGGATTTATCAGATCTTGAGTTTACTACTGACTCATCTGATGAAGAAGAAGGGATGAGTTGTCATGTTGGTACTTGGTTCAGAAAAGAGCTGGAACATTTGCTCAACTGTGATCTTAAGAGTGGTGATGAGAAGATTGTTACTGTTCAGAGTCCAGGTTGTGCAGATCAAGGTGAGGGTAAAGGAGGTTATGAGGCTGATTACTCGGATACTACTAGCTCAGAGTCAGAATCAGAATCAGAATCAGATGCAGATTCTCAGGTTGGAAGAAATGACTATGCATTCATGGCCAACACGTTCGGTAATGATAAGGTATGTATTGACTCAGTTTCTAATTGTTCTAAATGCATTGGTTATGAACAGGAAATTGAGAGGCTTGAATGTGTTATCACTAAGCTTAATCAAATATCTGTTACATGTGAGACTTGTCCTAAGCTTAGAATTGACCTTAAGAATCTAAGTTTGGAGAATCAGACTAATAAAAAGAACTATGATGATGCGCTTTTCTACCTTAATAAACAGAAAGACTATGTTGATGTGATTAAGGCTTTAGAAAATCAGGTAGGTCACTTAAAATCAACTGTTATAGATGATGGAAAAGTGATTACTATGTATTTAGGACAGATAGAGACTCTTAAGGCAGAAAGGGATTCATTTAAGTTGAAATACGAGTCTGAGAAAGCTAGGATTGACAATTGGCAGAGGATGTCTTATGTGAAACAGACTTTGAATCCTCCAAAACAGCAGGGTTTAGGTTATAACCAGGTTGCCCCACCACTTTTAGGTGAGTATATTAACAAACCGGTTGAGAAATGTAAGGGTCCAGTTGTAGAACAAGAATTTGGTAAGCCTAAAGAAACACCTATTGAGAGTTCTGTTAAGGTAGTTGAGTCAAAGAAACCTTTAGATGTTGTCTATGAAACAGAGTCAGATACTGATATCGACACTGAGAAAGACAGCAAACCTTTTAAGCTTGTCACTAAACCTGTTACCATTCTGAAAAATCCTGCTAATGCTAGTAAGATGACTGAAAGTCAAAAGGCTAAGTCTAAAAGCACTGTGACTCCCAAACAGAATAAGAAGAAGAACACTCAAGGAGTGTCACCTAAGTTTGTCAGTAAAGGAAGGATAGACGTTTCAGGTCCTAAGGTAGAACAACCACCAACAGGTGCAAGTTCTAAATCTGGTAGTGTGTCCAAGTATGTTCCGCCTGGTCGTCGACAGACTGTTAAGCAACAAGTCTCGTCACCCCCTACGACTAGACAACATACTGAATCACCTAGGAGACAGTTTTCACCAATTAGACGCAAATTGTTTAATTCTCATGATTTTGATAATGTTAACTGCTTCAATTGTGGGAGGTTGGGACACAGGGCTATGAATTGTAAACCCATTCGACAGGCACCAAGAAGGAAGGTTGATCTTAATCCAAATCATTTCTTTAATAGGAGATCACCTTCAACAGTGTTTAATTCTTCTTCTGTGAAAATAAATGATAAAAAGGTTTTTCAAACTAATAATTACTATAGAAAACCATTACCGAATAACACAGTTTGGAAACCTAAATCAGAAGTTAAGGGTGTTCAAAATCATGAAGGTCCTTCTGGATCTAAAGGACAATGGGTGGAGTTGCCAGTTGTTGGTGTTGATGGGAAACCCACTGCCATTAGGGCATGGGTGACCCTTTCTAACTAATCCTCTTACTTTAATGTGCAGGTCGCCTACAATCCACACTGCAGTACTTGGATTGTTGATAGTGGGGCGTCCAGGCACATGACAGGGAACTTGTCTTTGCTGTCTAATGTGAAAACAGTGGATGGAGGACCAGTTTCTTTTGCAGGTAGTGAAGGAGGATTTATTACTGCTCAGGGTGTTATTGCTAATGAGAACGTCAGCTTTGATAAAGTTAATTATGTAGAGCAGATGTCGAACAATCTGCTTTCAGTTTCACAAGTTGCTGACAAAAAGTATACCATTGCTTTTGATGATAAGTTTTGTTATATTTTGAGAAAAGAGTTTGTAATTCCGAAAGACATGATTCTGATGATGGCTCCAAGGTGCAAGGATCTCTATATCCTTGATATGCGTAAGGTTCATGTTAAAGCAGCTACTGGCCATCAGGCATTTGTTTCTAAGGCTACTGAACAGGAGTCGATTATCTGGCATAAGCGTATGGGTCATATGAGTATAAGGAAGATGACTAATCTTGTCCACAATGAATTAGTTGAAGGTGTGAATGTTAAGAGTTTTCATATTCCTGAAGGTTGTCTTCCGTGTAAGCAAGGGAAACAGACTAAGAAGTCATATACTGCCAAGAAGCATCATTCAGTTAATATTCCTTTGGAATTGTTGCACATGGATCTCTTTGGTCCAGTTAACTGTAAAACTCTCACCGGAGAGTCTTACTGCTTGGTAGTTACATATGAATATTCCCGTTTCTCGTGGGTTGTGATGTTGAAACACAAGTCAGATACTTTCGATCATATTAAAGTTTTGATTCCGAAGCTCGAAAGTTTGTATAAGTTGAAGGTTAGAAAGATTCGTACTGATAATGGTACGTAATTAAAGAACAATCAGATGCTGCTGTTCTGTAATGAGAAGGGGATACAACAACAGTTCAGTCCTGCGTATACACCTCAATCAAATGGTGTTGCTGAAAGAAAGAATAGGAGTCTAATTGAAACTGCAAGAACAATGCTTGCTGATTCATGTCTTCCAATTGTTTTCTGGGGTGAAGCCGTGAGTACTGCATGCTACATGATGAACAGAGTTCTGGTGGTGAAGAGACATGGTAAAACATGTTATAAACTGTTGCACAAGAGAAAGCCGAACATTAAACATTTTGAACCCTTTAGTGCACCTTGTACTATTCTGGTACGAGACGCTGGAGGAAAATTTAATTCAAAGGTGATCTCTGGTATCTTCTTGGGATATGGGAATCCGAACAAACGGGTGTATAATACTGACTCTAAGTGTGTGGAAGAACGTTATGAGGTTAATATTCAACGCAATGCTCCACCTCGTGTTAGTAAAGGATTTGCATGGCAGTTTGAATATGATAAGTTATTTGATTCCTTCAATCTTCCGCCAGATGCTACAGATGAAGAAGTTCTGACTCAGATATTGTTTGATTCTCAAAACTCTTTTGAGAATGTTATCACTACTCCAGTGCAGGTTCAGAATCCGATTTCTAGCTTGCAACCAAGTCCGCAGAGTGTTAGAGGTAATTTTGATTCAAATGAGGACGGGGTAGTATATACAGATGAAGACAGTGAGCTTGAAGATGATGAGGAAGTTAGTCGAACGCAACTGACAGAGGAACATCTTAATCCTCTATATAATCAACCACCAACTGTAATAGTGACTGAACCGCCAACTGAAGCAGGAGGTGTACGGAGATCAAATCATGTTATTCTGCCACCTAAACGTCTTGATGATTATTATGTGGATTCAAGAGGCATTCCTCACATTAGTATTCCTCAAGCGAAGTCTAACGAAGCTTCTACGTCTGAAGTTCCAACTACATCAGAGGTTCCCGTGACTAGTGTAAGTTCAACAGTAGCAGAAGATGTTCAGACAGAGAGTACGAATGTGGTAACAGCTTTTTATTCAACGTTGAATAAGTCAGGAAGAATATTTGTGCATGCTCACTCATGTTATGTGTCAAATTGAACCTAAAGATGCTTATGAGGCATTGTAGTTTGACGAGTGGGTTAGTGCAATGCAAGAGGAGCGGTTACAATTCAAACATTTAAAGGTTTGGAAGCTAGTCAATCCACCGCATGGTTGCGTGCCCTGTGGTCTTCGATGGGTTTTGAAAAACAAGAAGGATGAACAGGGTATTGTTATTAGAAACAAAGCTAGACTGGTGGTAAAGGGATATCAACAGATCCCTGAAATTGACTATGATGAGGTTTTTGCTCCGGTTGCACGATTGGAAGCAATTAGGATTTTCTTGGCTTTTGCATCCTTCATGGGTTTTAAAGTTTTTCAGATGGATGTTAAAAGTGCATTTTTGTACGGCGAGATCAATGAAAGAGTGTTTGTTGAACAACCACCTGGTTTCGAAGACCCACATTTCCCAGAAAAGGTTTATCGACTTGAAAAGGCACTTTATGGTCTTCACCAAGCTCCTAGAGCATGGTATGCAACATTGTCCAACTACATGATTGAAAATGGTTTCAGGAGAGGTGTCATTGATTAGACACTTTTCATCAAGAAAAAGGGACAACATCTTATGTTAGGTGTTGTTTGTTTTTTATATTGAAGACCTTATTATGTCTTATGTCTGTGGGCGGGCAGACATTTTGATTTCAGATGGTTTGTTTTCTTGAAGATATAAGCTAAAATAAGGTCTGAATATGTCTGCTAAGAAAAAGCTCTAAAAAGTTGCTTCTAAAGTTAGAAGACATTTTAACATATAACATATACTCCGTATAATTTATCTTCTCACATGCTCTTCCCCATCTTCATCTTCCAGCCACCAAACTCAAGCAGCCCATCACCCATGTCAGCTCCGTCACTTCCGATGGCACTTCCGCCTCCAGGCACACTTCCACCACCGACAATGTTCCTTTGCTTTAATTCATTATTTTTTTTTATCATTTTCTCTGAATTAAGCTTAATCAGATGATGAAATTATCTGCTGAGGATTTTTTTTTTATAAAAGCCACAAATGATAAGAAATTCGTGATTTCTAAATTTGAGGTTATTGGGAACGAATGGGATACAGTAAACGAACAGAAAACAAATATCCCTTTGGGAACGAATGGGATACAGCTATTTGTGTGGTTATTATTAATTATTATTGTTTGTTTTCTAGTGAAACACATGGATAATTGAATGCTTATTTAAGATTAATTTATGTATGAAAATCATCATAAACCATCCATGGAAGTGATGTTATTATTATTATTTTTATTTTTATTATAATCCGTATTGAACTTCTAAAATAAGAATCTAGAATGAATAATTTTATACGAAGCACATATATATATATATATATTAAATTACAATATTCGTATAATACTTGTATTTGGCAGATATAGAAAACAAACATTCTTCAATATTCACTCTGCAGACTTTCAGACCACATCTTCTCTACAGATGTGGTTCGCAGACTTCAGACAAAAACATATTAAAAAACAAACAGCACCTTAGTGCAGGTTTATGTGAATGATATTATCTTCGAGTCAACAGATCAGGGAATGGTTGATGAGTTTGAGAAAGTCATGCAGCAGAAGTTCAAGATGAGTTCAATGGGAACGTGATGTTTCGCGAGGTGTATACGAAATAACTTATATTTTTACAGGAAATACTATTAAATACGAAACAATTTTACACAAAATATTTATTTATTTAGAGAATGGATATACTTAAACCTTGCTACAACACTTATAGGCAGTGTACCTAATCGTACAGTAGTGTAGTTTTTAGTAAGTCCGGTTCGTTCCACAGGGAATCTTTTTAAACAAAGCTTAACGCTATATTAGTTTACTTTTATAAAAATACAAATATATATATAAGTAATATTATTATTATAAAGGGGGGTTTTTACCGTTTAATGACCGATTTGTCGATTTTAAAACTTTAGTCGCAGTTAAAACCAAATGTAAAATATTAAAAATAAATACAAGACTTAAATTAAAGCGTAAAGTAAATAACGATAATGAAATTGCGAATAATAAAAGTGCGATAAAATAAACTTGCGATAATTAAAAAATACGATAATTAAAAGTGCAAATAAATACAATAACAATAAATAAAAATGCAATAATTAGAAGTGCAATTAAATATAAAATAAAGGAAACTAAATATGAAATAAAAGAATTATGCTTATTTAAACTTCCGTAATCATGATGTTTGACGTGTTGATTTTAGTTTTATGCCCATGGGTTAATTGTCATTTGTCCTGGATTATTTAATATGTCCGTCTGGTTTTTGTCCATAACAGTCCATCAGTCATAAATATAAAGTGCGAGTGTCCTCGTCAAATTATCCTTATACCCGAAGTTAAATATTCCAACTAATTGGGGACTTAAACTGTAACAAGATTTTAATACTTTGTTTAATAATTACACCAGGATGTCGACTGAGTGTAACCCAAGGTTTTAATATTTTGTTATCAATTATACCAAGTGTCCTTGTACATAATTTCACCCCTATTTTAATTATTCTAGTGGCTATTAATCCATTCCCGTGTCCGGTTCAATGAACGATTATTCGTACATATAAATACCCCGCCCATCGTGTCCGATTGAGTGTATATGGTAATTTATAGGGACGCTCAATTGTAAATATTTATATTAACATTAACAAACTATCATTTAGTTAAACAAATATAAAGCCCATTAATAGCTCATAGTCTAATTTCCACAAGTGTCGTTCTTTTGTCCAAACCCCAATTATGGTACAAAGCCCAATTACCCAATTTTAGTAATTAGCCCAACATCATGATTACTTCGTTTTAAATAAGCATAATAATAACTTAGCTACGAGACATTAATGTAAAAAGGTTGAACATAACTTACAATGATTAAAAATAGCGTAGCGTTACACGGACAGAATTTCGACTTACACCCTTACAACATTCGCTAACATACCCTTATTATTAGAATTATAATTAAAATTAAAATATAAATTATAAATATATATATATATATATATATATATATATATATATATATATATATATATATATATATTTTACGTATGAATGAGGAGAAGAAAAAGATAGATGGATTTGTGGTGCACCAAAGCTCGATTTTTATAGGCATGTGGGCTGGAACTGGGGCTCATGCGATCGCATGGATTTATGCCTTCCAGGCCATGCGATCGCATGGCCAGCTGGGGAGGCTCATATTTGGTTGTTTTCTTCTGCCGACGGTTTTATAAATAATATAATATATTAAATAATTATAAGAATTATTTAAATATTATATTATATTTATGTGCATAGTTGACTTGTAATTTTTAGTCCGTTGCGTCGAGCGTTGGGAGTTGACTCCGGTCCCGGTTCCGGATTTTCGAACGTCCTTGCGTACAATTTTATATTTTGTACTTTGCGTTTTGAATCTTGTACTCTTGTAATTTCGAGACGTTTCTTATCAATAATTGGAACCTCTTTGATTGTCTTTTGTACTTTTGAGCTTTTTGGTCATTTGCGTCTTCAATTCGTCGAATCTGTCTTTTGTCTTCACCTTTTATTATTTAAACGAATATCACTTGTAAATAGAACAATTGCAACTAAAAGCTTGTCTTTCTTGAGGAATAATGCTATGAAATATATGTTCGTTTTTAGCATTATCAAATATTCCCACACTTGAGCGTTGCTTGTCCTCAAGCAATATCGTCTTGAAATACTAGAATCACTTCTTTATTCTTCACACTTTGTACATCAGTGATTTCTATACGGCGGTATAAACAATGATAGTAACGATAGAACCATGGTTAAAGGTGGGTGTGTCATCCACAGTTGCCTCGGGTTTAGGTCAACGACACTTGCAATCAAATAGCCGATTTACTTTCGGTTTCCAAAGCAAAGTGCACATTTGAAAGGCGGTTTACAGTCCCACATGACTATGAAAATGTAGATCCTTAAGGAAATTGGATCTTTATGAAAATATTTGATCTTTTGAAAATTCAATCTAGCTTTTACCCTAGATAAGTTTTCCGGAATAACCCTTCACCGGTGTTTGCAAAATATTTTTGTGGGTTTGGTGGGTTTCAGATTTGAAAATTTTAGCTCAAAACTTGCGGTTTTGTGTCACTCACTTGCTAACCTTGTATTTGGAAAGCAACACGTCCAGTTTACTTGTCCCGTATATTACCTTTCGATAAACTACCGTCCGGTTGTAAAGGAAAGCATTGAACAAGCAACTGTTAAGGCAATGTCCCCTGACATGTTTTTAATTATGGTCTATAACGTGTCGGATGCAATTACTATCCTTGGTAGGAGCAATAGTAAAGCTCACCCTTATGATTTTTCGGTCTGGCACAAGGTCCTGTCTTTGACCACTATGCAACCACCGTTCTTACGGTTGACACCCGATTTGGTTCAGGTGACCTAATGAATTCCAGGTGAATTCCTAGGATTTTACGTTCAATGGTAATGAACGCATTGAAAATAGGGTTTTCAGAAAACAAATCGGTTTGTAATTTTGATCAAAATATTTTCTCGTTCAAGCTCGAGTTTAGATATCATTGAATTCCATGAGTTTGAATTCTCAATCTTTAAGGTCAATCTCTAGGATTGAGTAATATCAGGCTTAAAAGCTGATTTTTAATCTTTAAGGAGATTATCCTTTCTGGGGATCTGATTCATTAGTCTTATCAAGCTAATTTGCATGGTGCCCCCCCCATTGTACGAGATAAATCCTTCTCATGGTTAGGATAAATCTGACCACTTGGCGACCCTGTTTAATGCTGAGGTCCGTGGATTTCTTGCTGATTTTAGTGATGACTTTTCTAGATTTTTCGTCAACCTACAGCTGGTCTGGACGACAACTTCTTGACCTAAATCAAGAAGCGCGTGTCTTTTTCGGAAGACTTTACTTCCTTTTAATGATGGAATTGATTCATCGTGTAGATCCATCTCTTCTTTTCTTTCATCGGGTAAAACAGTTTAGTTTAGTCCAAAGCAAAAGTATTTTCAGTTATTTCGACAAAAATATGTGATATATGTTTTGAATAACTTGGAGAATTTTCCCACACTTAGTTTCTTTCTTTGCCTTTTTATCGTCCTCTATTCCATTTTAAATGAATTTTAACATTTTGGTTTGTTTCTCAATTTATGTCCTTTCCGAGGTTACAATAATTTCGGTGTTAAAACCTAGTTTTATCGTTCATAAATATGTATAAACATGATTTTGAGTTCATTTAATTGAAAATTTTGAAAATTTTTACTAGAATTGGGTAGTCAGTATATAAGACTAGGGCTGTTCTTTATTATCAGAGAGCACTAGATTCTAATACAACTACTGCTTTACTAGTATTTTTAATGGTAACCAAGTGTTTAAGATAAAAATTTTAAAATCCGAAAGAATTTAACCCCTTCCCACACTTAAGATCTTGCAATGCCCTCATTTGCAAGAAATCAGTAACAATTTAAATTATTGAGGGTGATTTGTGTGAAAATGATTAAATTTTACCAAAGTTTCCAAATATATTGGCTTTTGTTTGCTGAATGATAAATGGTGCACATCATTTGTTCATTCCGTCTTGTTGTTATTTCACATATATTTTGCCATCTTGTCGTCAAAATTAGTAGCTTTTGCTGAACTTAATGCCAGTCTTTGAAAATGCGCTGTTTTACCCTGTTTTGTACAATCGACAATATACATACATACAAATATAATCATGCATGGCAATTTGAAATGGGACTTAATATCCCACTTTCAAATTCTAAATATGAAATATTAGTACACAATAATAATAAAATAATAAAAATTACACAAATATATCCAATAACATAAGTTTAAACATGAAAAAGTCAAAAGATAAAAACATAAAAATCATAAAAATAACCAAATGGAACTAAATCAGTCTGGATAGGGGTTCCAGTTCATCTCATCGGGTGGGTTCCATTGTTGGTTATAGGTGTTCTGATAGGCTTGGTTATAGTCATACCGGTTAAAGGGTGGTCGGATATCGGGGCTATGTGGCGGAAAATGAGCAGGTCGAGTAGGTACATAGTTATTTGGTACCTGATATGATAGCTGGCTCATGATTTGGTGCTGATGAACTAACCAGCTATCATGTTGGCGTCGCCTATAATCCTCGTATACTCGCTCGGAGTTCCACTGCTCATACATACTATGTCTTGCCGCGTTCGTCATTGCTTCCTCATCTATACGAACGTGGACGTCAAGAATAGCATCTCGAAAGACATCCCTAATGTCTTCCGCCTCCTCCATTTCCTCGTCTGAGCCTCTCTCTACCTGAGGATGAGATCCCTCATAGGGTACTGCCTGGTTACGTCTACTTTTCAATACCTTAGCACCCACATAAACTTTCAATCCTAAGGGCTCAACCTGTTCTCTACAAATCTGTAATGGACCCCCTTGGTTCCTATCAACACCTAAATACTCTCCAATGAGAGTAACAAAAATACCTCCTCCTATTATACTCCCGTCCTGCATTCCCTCTACCATTTTAGATAAATAAAAAGCAACACAGTAAGGGATATTGACAAAGCTTCTAGGATCCCGAATACACTTTAGGTAGAATAAATCATATAAGGTAATTTTTTCTTTATTATGACCTCTTTGTGTAATCGAGTTAGCCAAAAATCTATGAATAATACGAAGCTCGGCTCTGTCAATATGTGTATAGGAGTGTCCTACTGCTCGTGTAAAAACATCAAAATGTGACATACGCCTCCAAATGGCGTCAGCGTCAAAGTTACTATCTACCCGTTCACCATAATGAATCAAGTGTGTACAATCGGGTAATAGCAACTCACCAGGAGTATATATCTGTAAGGCCCTGGCCATGTCCAGCATGGACATTCTGTACATCCTACCGCCAAGGATAAACCTAAGAAATCTTCTATCATCTATCCTAACTATATTTGTATCAAGTGATACAGTACTCATCAACTCAACACACCATTCCTTATATACAGGTCTACGAATGGTGAAAAGACGTTCCCAATCTGTAAAAGAAGAACTGCCATACCTTTGAACTAAAAGCTGTCTAACACGGTCAGCTAGATGGACCGTTTCCAAAGGGGCCCAATCAATTACCCTTGGCACCTCTACATTTTTTGTTACCAATTTGAATTTGTTCCTTTGATATGTCTCGTAATCTCTCCATCTTCTATCAAATCTCAGATTAGGATGTAGAGTGTGTTCAGGAATCGTTGGGAATTCTACTGGCGGCCTCATTGGGATACTATGAATTCATCAACAAACTGTATCGGATCATAATAAGGTATGTGCTGATCAGGCTGTTGTTGTTCCTGTTGCGGTTCTTGTTCGTGTTGCATTTCTGGTTCTGGTTCTGGTGCTGGTCGTCTAGATGATGATGCTCCTGAACCTCCAGTGTCGGCTCTCTGTAAAATACATTAAACACAAAATTTGTGCATCCAAATATGCATTAGTGTTAGCAAAATAACAACTTAAAACAATCACTATAACATGTTAAATCAAAATTAAACTTATACACATTTTCACTATTTTTCACAATTCTACATTTTTCAAATAAGCACATATGAAAATGTATACAAAATTCATAAGCATTTAACTCAAATAACATGTCAAAATATTCATTACTAATAATTTAACAAGTCTCAAATGGCAAATATATCAAATAAATCAAGTTCATGAATTTTGGACTTAAAAAGTCCACTTTAATCTCCAAAAATCATGTTTAGGATCATTGTTTGGATCATTTAACTATCTAAACATGTTACACTACTCAATTTAGCAATAATTCATGACAAAAATCGGCCATAACCTGTTTATATCAAAAAGCCCCAAATTGCTCAAGAACACAAACCCTAGATTTCTAAAAATTTTGAAGTTTTTGGCTTCAAATCATGTTAAATAGCATCAATCTAGGTTATACATGCATAAAATACTAACAATTTAACACTAATTACACTAAAAATTAACAAAATTGCATTAGGTAAAAAATTGGTAATTATCACAAAAACTAGGAATTTATAGAGTTTAGGGGTGTAATTTGTACCAATTTGCTGAAGAATGAGAATCTAGGCATGATTAGAGCAAGAAAAATGACGAATTACGGTGGAAAAATGGCGAAAATTGGTGAATTTTTGGGTGAGTTTCGTGAATGTGTGTGTGTTGTGATGAGGAAGACAGAACAGGCTGTTGTATGTATCAGGCCTGGATTTCAGCTCCATGCGATCGCATGGAGTTGAAGTGTAAAACCCATGCGATCGCATGGGGGTCCGGGTACAGTGTTTTCAGCTTTTTTTTTTTATTTATTTATAAAACCTTATACTTTATAAAACTTATAATTAATTAAATTTTAAAAATTTTGTTTTCCTTTAGGAGCGAGGGCGTTTCAGATCGTTGTCCTAGTCTGTCCCTCGACAAAATTTTAAAATTTGTCAAATCAAAGCGCGGTTTTTAAAAGTAAAGATTTTTGGGTTTTTTAATGTTTTTGGCATACTTTAATTCAATAAGATTAAAAATAATGATAATAAAAGTTCTCGTCCCTTCCTCGGGTAAAGCAATTTTGGTTCAAAGACCTAGTCTTCAACTTACGAAGAATTTTAAAAATCATATTTTTAACTTAATGAGATAAAGTAAATTTTTGTTTTTAAATTCACACAACTTAAATATAAAATTCAAAATTAATATTAAAAATTCACACCAAACTTAAAATTTGAAATGCATAAAATTAAAAATTCATATTTTAAAAATTAAAAATTCACACCAAACTTAATTTTAAAAATTCACATTATAAATTCACACCAAACTTATATTAATTTTTCAAATATTTACATTTTTAAAAATATTGTTTTTACAAAGTTTACAATATTAATTTAAGATTTAAATATTAATTTTAAAAACATGGTAAAAATAAAATTAAAAATCTTTTTGGCTTTTTATCCCACTTTAATCAATCAAATATTATCAAAAATATGCGCCCCTCTTTTCGGTAAAGTAATTTCGGTTCCAAGACCTAATTTAACTCATGACGAATTTTTGAAATATTTTGGGTTGATTGATTAAAGATATTTATACCTTAAGAATAAACGTTAAATTTCGCAGTGATGTAATAAATTTTTGAATGATATCAATAATTTCGGTCGCCAAACCTAATTTTATTCAATACCAATTTAATACTTTTTAGCGAACAAATTAGCGTTTATTATCAAAAGGTTAAAAATAAAAATAAAAATAAAAACTGTACAGACATACCTGTGAAATAGATTTCTTAGTTATATGATCTATCCCATTCATATGATAGTCGGTTTAATTGGTTTTCCATGGCTACATAGGCGTAACCTCGAGCATTCAGTGTCTTTTCTTCTAAACATATGAACGGTCCGTCTCTGCATAAAGTAACAAATTCGGTATTTGAATAGGTTTGATTATTTGAACATTTACCTCTATGTGACCATTTTCCGCATTTGTGACATCTTTCTAGGTGTCGTGCTCTTCTTTTCGCTGCGGATTTTGATTTTCCTTTACCAAATTGTAATTTATTATCTTCGCATCTGGATTCTTTTCTAACTCCGTCCATTCTTTCTCTGATTACTGATACTAATTCACTCGGTAGTATGTCATTATTACGTTTAGTGATCAAAGCGTGTAGCATTAGACCATGGTTTAGTTCACAGGCAGTCTTTATTTCGTAAAAACCTAAAAAAAATAAAAATTCAGAATGGGGGGAGAAGACTAGTTCTTTAGGGTCTGCTAGGGAAAGACCATTCGGGTTCCATTTTCGAGAACTACACGAAAACAGACAATCTAACTCTAACATAAATACATATTATCCTTTAAAGACTTGATTCTCCCTACACTTAGTTAGCTGTGGTATCGAAATTGTGATTAACTTCGTTGTCGACTTCCATCGGACCATGTATGTAATGTTTAACTCTGTGACCATTAACTTTAAATTCAATCCCATTTGAATTTATTAATTCTATCGTTCCGTATGGGAAAACTCTTTTGACTATGAATGGGCCAGACCATCTTGATTTCAATTTTCCAGGAAATAGCTTGAATCGTGAATTGAAAAGAAGAACTCTGTCTCCTTCTTTAAATTCTTTTGAACTTCTGATTCTTTTATCATGCCATTTCTTCGTTCTTTCCTTATAGATTAACGAATTTTCGTATGCTTCATGTCTTAATTCTTCTAATTCGTTTAGTTGACTTAATCGTAGACGTCCAGCTTCATGTAAATCAAGATTACATGTTTTCAAAGCCCAAAATGCTTTGTGTTCAATTTCTACTGGAAGATGACATGCTTTTCCATAAACAAGTCTAAAAGGTGTGGTTCCAATTGTAGTTTTGTAGGCTGTTCTAAAAGCCCAGAGTGCATCCTCCAATTTAATGGACCATTCCTTTGGATTTGATCCTACGGTTTTCTCTAGAATACGTTTTAAAGCTCGGTTGGTATTTTCAACTTGTCCACTTGTTTGTGGATGATATGCGGTGGAGATTTTATGAGTTACTCCATATCTTTTAAGAACTTTCTCAAGTTGATTATTACAGAAATGAGTACCCCGATCACTTATCAAAGCTTTCGGTGTTCCAAACCTTGCAAAAAGACGTTTTAAAAAGTTGACTACAACTCGTGCATCGTTAATTGGGAGAGCTTGTGCTTCCGCCCATTTAGATACATAATCAATGGCTACGAGTATATATAGATTATTATGAGATTTTGGAAATGGACCCATAAAGTCAATACCCCAAATGTCAAATACTTCACATACTTGGATGACATTTTGTGGCATTTCATCACGTTGACTTATTTTTCCGGCACTTTGACAAGCATCACAGGATTTGCAAAGAAGGTGTGCGTCTTTGTAAATTGTAGGAAAATAGAATCCAGCATCATAAACTTTTCTTGCTGTTAGTTGAGGCCCATAATGCCCTCTAGTTGGTCCTGTGTGACAATGGTTTAAAATTTTACTAGCTTCATCTCCAAATACACATCGGTGTATTATTCCATCGGGACAACTTTTAAACAGATGTGGATCTTCCCAAAAATAGTGTTTTATATCACTGAAGAATTTCTTTCGTTTTTGGTACGATAATCCTTTTTCAAGGAATCCACAAACTAAGTAGTTTGCATAGTCTGCAAACCATGGGATTTCTTTATAATCTATCTTCAATAGATATTCATCAGGAAAGTTGTCTTGTATGGTCGATTCATTTAGAACTTCTAATTCGGGATTTTCAAGACGAGAAAGATGATCAGCGGCGAGATTTTCTGCTCCTCTTTTATCTCGGATTTCAATATCAAACTCTTGTAAGAGTAAGATCCAACGGATTAATCTTGGTTTAGCATCTTGTTTTGAAAATAGGTATCTAAGAGCAGAATGGTCGGTATAGACCACCGTTTTTGCTAGAACGAGATATGATCGAAATTTGTCAAAAGCAAAGACAATAGCAAGGAGTTCTTTTTCAGTAGTTGTATAGTTTGTTTGTGCTCCTTGTAACGTCTTACTAGCATAATATATAGGTTGAAATCGTTTTTCAATCCTTTGTCCTAAAACGGCTCCCATTGCAAAATCACTTGCATCGCACATTAGTTCAAATGGTAGATTCCAATTTGGTGTTATCATGATCGGCGCATTAGTGAGTTTTTCTTTAAGAATATTAAAAGATTTGATACACTCATCTGAAAAGATGAATGGAGCATCCTTTTCTAGGAGTTTATTCATAGGAGTGGCAATTTTAGAAAAATCTTTTATGAAACGTCGGTAAAAACCGGCATGCCCTAGAAAACTCCTAATTCCTCTAACATTGGTGGGATGTGGAAGTTTAGCAATTACATCTACTTTAGCTCTATCCACTTCAATTCCTTCTTTTGAAATTTTATGTCCAAGAACGATGCCTTCTTTAACCATGAAATGGCATTTCTCGCAATTAAGTACTAGATTTGATTGTTCGCATCTAAGAAGCATTCGTTCCAGATTAACTAGACATGATTCAAATGTATCACCGAAGACTGAAAAGTCATCCATGAAAACTTCCATGCATTCTTCTATCATGTCATGAAAAATCGCCATCATACACCTTTGAAAGGTTGCAGGGGCGTTGCAAAGTCCAAATGGCATGCGTTTGTAAGCAAAAGTACCATAAGGGCACGTGAATGTGGTTTTCTCTTGATCTTCGGGTGCTATTGGAATTTGAAAATATCCGGAAAATCCATCTAGAAAACAATAGTAACTATTTCCGGCTAATCTTTCCAACATTTGATCAATGAAAGGTAAGGGAAAGTGATCTTTTCTGGTGGCGTCATTTAATTTTCTATAATCAATACACACACGCCATCCTGTTACAGTCCTAGTAGGAATAAGTTCATTTTTCTCATTTGTAATGACAGTCATGCCACCCTTCTTAGGCACGCATTGAACTGGGCTTACCCATGGACTATCAGAAATTGGATATATCAAACCTGCATCTAGCAGTTTAATAATCTCTTTCTTAACTACATCTTGCATATTAGGATTTAGTCTTCGTTGGCGTTGCACATACGTTTTATGACCTTCTTCCATAAGGATTTTATGTGTGCAATACGAAGGACTTATTCCTTTAATATCATGAATCTTCCATGCAATGGCTGGTTTATGAGCTTTCAACACAGAAATGAGTTGTGATTTCTCATTTTTAGTAAGAGAAGACGATATTATTACAGGTAATTCAGATTCACCATGTAAATAAGCGTATTCCAAATGGTTTGGAAGTGGCTTTAACTCTAATTTCGGAGGTTCTTCTATCGATGATTTGTATCGATATCTGTCTTCTTCTTTTAGCATTTGAATTTCTTCTGTTGTTGGTTCATATCCATTAGCTATAAGTGTAGCTAACATTTCAGCTTCATCAATTGGTTCATTACCTTCTCCTAAAGAACATTCTCCTGTTCCTTGTAATTCTGGAAATTCTTCTAATAATTCTGCATGTGCATCTATAGTTTGAATATAATAACATGTATCATCTGCAGATTGTGGTTGTTGCATTGCTCTATCAACTGAAAAGGTAACACTCTCATCCTCTATACTTAGGGTCAGTTTCTTACCAAACACGTCTATCATTGCTTTAGCCGTGTTTAAGAATGGTCTTCCTAATATGAGAGGAACTTGAGAATCTTCTTCCATGTCCAAAACAACAAAATCTACTGGAAATACTAAAGTACCAACTTTAACTAGCATGTTCTCCATTATCCCTCTAGGATATTTTATTGATCTATCGGCTAGTTGTATGCTTATTCTGGTTGGTTTCAATTCTCCAAGGTCTAGTTTAGTGTATAGTGAATACGACATTAAATTTATACTAGCACCTAAGTCTGCCAATGCTTCTATTGAACTAAGACTACCCAGAAAACATGGAATTGTGAAACTTCCTGGATCAGATAATTTTTCTGGTATCTTATTCAACAGCACTGCTGAACAATTAGCATTCATAGTAACAGCCGAGAGTTCTTCCATTTTCTTTCTATTTGAGATTAGATCTTTCAAGAATTTAGCATATATAGGCATTCCTGAATTCACATCAATGAAAGGAAGATTTACATTTATCTGTTTAAACATATCCAAGAATTTGGATTGCTCGGCTTCAAGTTTCTCTTTCTTCATTTTACTCGGGTAAGGAAGTGGTGGTTGGTATGGTTTAACATAAGGTTTATCCTTAGCTGTGTTATCTTCATTAACCTTTTCAACTACCGGTTCTTTTTCCTTATCTTGATCAGGTTGTGGTTCTTGTGGAGTAGGAATAGCTTCATCAGAAGTTACAGGTATTTCCGGTGGTTTAAGTGTTGTACCACTTCTTGTGGTAATGGCTTTAGCTGTTTCATTCCGGGGGTTAGCATTTGTATCACTAGGTAGACTTCCCGGTTTTCTTTCACCTATTAACCTTGCTAGGTTACTTACTTCTTGTTCCAGATTTTGAATAGAAGCTTGTTGATTTCTAAATGCTTGAGCATTTTGTTCATTGGTTTGTTTCTGAGATGTGAAAAACTGTGTTTGAGTTTCAACTAGATTCGTCATCATATCTTCTAAATTCGGCTTTTTATCATCGGTTTGTTGTGGTGGTTTGTTTTGAAAATTTGGTCTTTGCTGATTGTAAGTATTATTGGATACTTGTTGATTGCTAGGACCTTGTTGGTTGTTGTATGGAATATTTCGGTTATAATTCTGGTTTTGATTGTAAATCGGTCTTGGCGGTTGATAATTATTCTGATAATTATTTCCAGGCCTTTGGTTTATGTATGAAATATTCTATCTTTGTTCCATTGTTAATTCAATACTGAGACAATCTTTTGTCAAATGTGGTCCTCCACACTGCTCACAACTAATTCGTATTGAGTGAATATCTTTAGTCATCTTTTCCATTCGTCTCTCCACAGCATCTATCTTTGCGGAAATGGAATCTAAGTCATGGCTAGAATCGGCTCTAGCTGCTTTAGATGATCTAATGATATCTTTTTCTTGGTGCCACTCATGTGAGTGGGAAGCAGTGTTATTAATAATTTTGTAAGCATCAGTTTCGGTTTTCTTCATAATAGAACCACCAGCTGCTATATCTATGTCTTTCCTTGTAGTGATGTCGCATCCTTGGTAGAATATTTGTACTATTTGACAGGTGTCTAAACCATGTTGCGGACATCCTCTTAACAAATTTCCATATCTTGTCCATGCCTCATATAGAGTTTCATTTGGCTTCTGTGTAAACGTAACAATTTCTGCTTGAAGTCTTACGGCTTTAGATGCAGGAAAGAATTGTTTAAGAAATTTGTCAACTAAAACATCCCATGTATCAATCGCCCCTTCAGGTAACGATTCCAACCAATCTTTGGCTTCTCCCTTTAAAGTCCAGGGAAATAACATGAGATATATCTGTTCATCCTCCACTTCTCGGATTTTAAATAGTGTGCAGATCCTATTAAAGGTACGTAGATGTTCATTTGGATCTTCCTTCGGCGCACCACTAAATTGGCATTGATTAGTCACCATGTGTAGAATTTGTCCTTTGATTTCATAATCTGGCGCATTAATGTCTGGATGAGTAATTGCGTGACCTTGGCCAGTGCGTTTAGCTCTCATTCGGTCTTCCATACTTAAAGGTTCCAGATTCTCCATAATTGAATTTGTTGAATTGGAATCACTAGAGGATTCTGATTTAATGGTTCGTTCCTCAAGAATCTCTGTTTGAATGATTGGTGGTTCCGGGGGAAAGTTTAGTGGTTCAGGATCTACGAACCGTTCCTGAATATTCTTCGGATTCTCAATTGTGAGGTCGAGTTCAAAAAATGGATTATCGGAAATTTGAACTGAAGTACTTGGTCGACTGGATGACGATTCTAAAGAGAAATCAACGGCGGTTATATTTGCTAAATGTCTTGATCTAGTTACAGGTGGCGAACGTACAAAAGGTGGTGAACGTCTTGCTCGGTGCATTCACTGAATATCCTATTAGTTTTAAAAAGGAAAGAAAAATTATAATAAGTTATCCGATCAATAGACTTTTCTGATTTTGCCCACGTTTTGAATAGCCAAAAGATGCAGCAGAGGGGCAGGATTCGTTTGGTCTCAATATAATTGAGGACTGTTTGGCTCCAATAACCCGGTCCACGTACAAATCCAACTATTACTACGAACCAGAAAATTTTGATGTCTATCAATTTAACCACTTAAAATAAATTTTCGTAATTTTAAGAAAATTAGATAAGAAGTAGAATAAAAATCTATGTCCTAAAAACTAGAATAGCGAGAAATAAGAAAGAAAAAGAGTTCGTCGAAAAAGATCGGAAAAGAAAAATGGTTGAAAAATAAAAGGTGAAGGAAAAATAAAAGAAACTTATAAAACTTAAAAATACTTGACTAACCTAACCTTATTACTACAACTAACTTAAAATTATAATCGCAAATTGAAATTACTAATTGGAATGATAATTGATACATAGGAAAAAGTCGTCTAAAAATATTAAAGCTTACAGGAAAAACTATATCCCAAATGGAAATATCTTAAAAAGAAACTAAAACTTAAAAAGGCGTCGCAAAATTCTAGAGTACCTAAATCTTAGTCTAAAGAAAAAGCACTTAAGAGATTTTACGGCAAAGCCTAAAAATCTAGAAGTAAAAATAACTATGGCAAAAACTAAGTTTAAAACTAAATATGAGCGAAAAATACAAATATTACGCTAAAACGATTAAAAATGAAAAAAATTTAAAAATATATAAAAAGTTGTAAAAAGTTCAATTTTTATAAAAATATTATTTTTATATTATTTATTTTATAAAACTATTAATTTTACAATTTAAATAAACAAATTAAACTAAAAATACAAATTAATTAATATCTAAAATTAATTAATATAATAACTAAACCTAATTAGGGTTTAATATTAATAATAATTAATAATATTCCGTAATTAATGCTGTCGGCAGGTTCAGTAGGGCGTGTCAGATGGACTCATGCGATCGCATGAGTCCTCAGTTGCCCAGCCATGCGATCGCATGGGCTAGGGTTTCGGGCTACAGAGTGGGCTGCTACAGTACAGGCCGAATTTTTTTTTTTTTTTTTATATTAGTGTTGCGCTTCCGGCGTTTAAGAGTTTCCCCGGCAGCGGCGCCAAAAATAACTTGATGTTTCGCGAGGTGTATACGAAATAGCTTATATTTTTTACAGGAAATACTATTAAATACGATACAATTTTACACAAGATATTTATTTATTTAGAGAATGGATATACTTAAACCTTGCTACAACACTTATAGGCAGTGTACCTAATCGTACAGCAGTGTAGTTTTTAGTAAGTCCGGTTCATTCCACAGGGATTCTTTTTAAACAAAGCTTAACGCTATATTAGTTTACTTTTATAAAAATACAAATATATATATAAGTAATATTATTATTATAAAGGGGGGTTTTTATCGTTTAATGACCGGTTTGTCGATTTTAAAACTTTAGTCGCAGTTAAAACCAAATGTAAAATATTAAAAATAAATACAAGACTTAAATTAAAGCGTAAAGTAAATAACGATAATGAAATTGCGAATAATAAAAGTGCGATAAAATAAACTTGCGATAATTAAAAAATACGATAATTAAAAGTGCAAATAAATACAATAACAATAAATAAAAATGCAATAATTAAAAGTGCAATTAAATATAAAATAAAGGAAACTAAATATGAAATAAAAGAATTATGCTTATTTAAACTTCCGTAATCATGATGTTTGACGTGTTGATTTTAGTTTTATGCCCATGGGTTAATTGTCCTTTGTCCTGGATTATTTAATATGTCCGTCTGGTTTTTGTCCATAACAGTCCATCAGTCATAAATATAAAGTGCGAGTGTCCTCGTCAAATTATCCTTATACCCGAAGTTAAATATTCCAACTAATTGGGGACTTAAACTGTAACAAGATTTTAATACTTTGTTTAATAATTACACCAGGATGTCGACTGAGTGTAACCCAAGGTTTTAATATTTTGTTATCAATTATACCAAGTGTCCTTGTACATAATTTCACCCCTGTTTTAATTATTCTAGTGGCTATTAATCCATTCCCGTGTCCGGTTCAATGAACGATTATTCGTACATATAAATACCCCGCCCATCGTGTCCGATTGAGTGTATATGGTAATTTATAGGGACGCCCAATTGTAAATCTTTATATTAACATTAACAAACTATTATTTAGTTAAACAAATATAAAGCCCATTAATAGCTCATAGTCTAATTTCTACAAGTGTCGTTCTTTTGTCCAAACCCCAATTATGGTACAAAGCCCAATTACCCAATTTTAGTAATTAGCCCAACATCATGATTACTTCGTTTTAAATAAGCATAATAATAACTTAGCTACGAGACATTAATGTAAAAAGGTTGAACATAACTTACAATGATTAAAAATAGCGTAGCGTTACACGGACAGAATTTCGACTTACACCCTTACAACATTCGCTAACATACCCTTATTATTAGAATTATAATTAAAATTAAAATATAAAATATAAATATATATATATATTTTACGTATGAATGAGGAGAAGAAAAAGATAGATGGATTTGTGGTGCACCAAAGCTCGATTTTTATAGGCATGTGGGCTGGAACTGGGGCTCATGCGATCGCATGGATTTATGCCTTCCAGGCCATGCGATCGCATGGCCAGCTGGGGAGGCTCATATTTGGTTGTTTTCTTCTGCCGACGGTTTTATAAATAATATAATATATTAAATAATTATAAGAATTATTTAAATATTATATTATATTTATGTGCATAGTTGACTTGTAATTTTTAGTCCGTTGCGTCGAGCGTTGAGAGTTGACTCCGGTCCCGGTTCCGGATTTTCGAACGTCCTTGCGTACAATTTTATATTTTGTACTTTGCGTTTTGAATCTTGTACTATTGTAATTTCGAGACGTTTCTTATCAATAATTGGAACCACTTTGATTGTCTTTTGTACTTTTGAGCTTTTTGGTCGTTTGCGTCTTCAATTCGTCGAATCTGTCTTTTGTCTTCACCTTTTATTATTTAAACGAATATCACTTGTAAATAGAACAATTGCAACTAAAAGCTTGTCTTTCTTGAGGAATAATGCTATGAAATATATGTTCGTTTTTAGCATTATCAGAATGATAAAGTTTTTCTTAGGTCTACAGGTACCTCAGACGGATAAAGACATCTTCTTGCATCAAACCAAGTATGTAGCTGATATTCTGAAGAGGTTTCAAATGGAAGCAGAAAGAAATCATGGGATATCTCCTGATTGTGAGGGTGCTTCAGTGGACCAAACGTTATACAGGGCAATCATAGGTTCTCTAATGTATCTTACAGCTTCTCGACCAGATATCATGTTTGCGGTTTGTCTGTGTGCTCGTTATCAGGCAAATTCTAATGTTCATCATATGTTAGTGGTTAAGAAGATTCTGAGGTATTTGAAAGATACACCGAGCTTAGGGTTATGGTATCCGTGTGAGGATGGTTTTGATCTCACAACGTATAGTGATTCAGACTATGGAGGTTGTAAGAAAGATTTTAAGTCAACATCAGGGGGTTGTCAGTTTCTGGGAAGCAAGCTTGTTACCTGGCAGTGTAAGAAGCAGACAGCGGTGGCTCAGTCCACGTGTGAAGCAGAATACATTGCCGCGGCCAGCTGTACATCACAGGTCATATGGATACAACAGCAACTACGTGACTACAGTTTGCAAATTTCTAACACTCCTATTTATGTTGATAATACTGCTGCCATAGCTGTCACTAAAAATCCCGTAAATCATTCTAAAACGAAACATATAGGGATTAAATACCATTTTATTAGAGATTGCTATGAGAAAAAGCTGATAGATGTAGTGCAGATAGACACTACAGCCCAAAGGGCTGATCTCTTCACAAAAGCTTTTGATAAACCACGCTTTGATTTTCTGTTAAAGGAAATAGGTATTAAATTGCTTACTGATGTGGTTCCTGAAACTGAGGTTCCTGACACAGAGGAACCTAACCAAGAGACTGAGTTGTGAAGGATTTGCAACTGCTTGTATAATATGTGTTGCTTTGCATGGTAGTTTGTAGATCATCTGCATGTTTACTTTCCATTTGCATGATAGATTAGTTTTTGATGATGTTTCTACATGTTTGCTAATGTTTTTAGATAGTTTTATGTTTTTGTACAGAGAAAATCAAAAAACCATAAAAATCAGAAAAAACAGAAAAGCAAATAAAAATTGAAAAATGGAAAAACATAAAAATCAGAAAAGCAAATAAAAATTGAAAAATGGAAAATCCATAAAAGATGAAAAACCTGAAAATGAGTTGCTTATTCTATGTTGTGGGGAAGTGATTGCAATACTGAACTGACATGTAAGTTGTGAAAAATAAGTAATACAGGATGATTGATAATGTGTTAGTGGACTTTATTGGCCTAACTCTAGATAGAGATGATCACATTAACAAAGCGTAAATATCATGATGAGGAAATCATGGAAAGATTTACAGCGGTTGAGGGTAGTCACCTACTTATCACTGAATATGTATTGAGAAATGATTGTTCAGAAACTCAACAGACGGTTGAGGTCTCCCCTACTACGATTTATACTCGGTAGCAAAGGATAATTTTGTGAGTCCCCAAGGTGAGCATACTTTGTCTAGGATGCATACTTGTTTCTATTTACCTTTATTACTTGGACCGAAATTCAACAACATACATATCGGGTGTTCAAAGGGAGGTGTTTTCTCTAAAAGGATTGAGAAGTGCAGTCTTGTATCACAGACACAGAATGATTTGCACAATGCAACGTCATTGGATTATAGATTTCAATATCAGAAGATTGGTTTTCCGTGCAGTTACAACAAAGGTCTAAGATAGTGGTGAATCATCATGTATAGTTGTAGTTATTTATTTGTTTTTGTTTGTTTTATGGAGAAAAGGCAACATCAGAAAATTCAAAAAAAAAAAAAAATGTGTTATGTTTATGGTTATTTATTTAACGTTGTAAATAACATGATGCATCACATTGCTGCAAGAGAATCATGGATCAAGAATTGAACACAGCTTCAGAGATTCCTATATTATCTACGTATGAGACAATAGATAATATCATCGGAGATTTATTTGGAAGATTTAGTTATCTACATCCGGGAGAGAAATTTATCAGATCATCAGATATAGAGAACTTAAATCATTCAGTTCACATCACATTTGGTGGACTTTACATCTTTTGTCTGTGGTATGGGATTGTACCTATTGACATGGATAGAGGAAATATCTTCTGGAGGATATCTTAGCGTTCTATCACTCAAATATATTTATCACTTCCATCCATCAAACATCATACATCATACGATTTTTGTTTAAGTATGGGGTTTATAGCGGCCGGTATGCGTCTTAACAAAGTATGCAATAAATTTGAGATTCACAAGGTTATCTGAAACGAAAAGTGTAAGTTTAAGGTAGAAGATCATGGCTGACAGGGTTGCTAGAAACATCGTGAGATGTTTCTGTTCAATCAAATTGAAAGTACATTGATGTGATAAGAGGACATCGTCAACATGTTGTGCTCAATTGTTCTACCTGAAACATCATGCGATCTCAAATGAGGACTGACTTCGTGATCTAATTCAAACATTGAAAAATGTTAATGTAATTAATATAACATGGTCATCGAAATCTAGGGTGAAAGTTGGTAAACGTTCACCGATATATTTGAATGTTGTTCTGTATATGCTTTATCAAATAAGTTAATGAATGAATTGTGGAAAAACATGTCAATATAGTTCAGTTCTGATCCCCGAATCAAAAGATTTAATCAATTTAATATGTCAACTCACAAAAGATGTGTTATTCTCCTTGTGGTGTGATTCATGATATGCAGTTTTATCTGTTCCTATGCTGATAACATCATATATTCTTCTTATGCTATTGTTTAATGAAACTGATGTTAGAAGTTGATTTATTGCAAATCTAAAAGATTAATTGTTGCTGTTATAATGTTGATAATCATGACACACTGGATCTTGTACAGTATTTTGCTTTGTGTATTTGCATGTGCATGCATATATGAGATTGTTTGCATTCATAAGATTAGTTGCATGTGCATTTCTGTTTATGTATTAAGCCAAACAACTCAGTTCTCGAAAAGGTTTACTGTGAAAGGACCCTATGTTTTTCGTTAAATTAGAGAATAAATTGTTTAGAGCTTAAAGGAACAATGTGGGTTTTGTTTTTATACTGCGGAGATCAGTCCCAGGGGGAGTGGAGAAGGAAGGTGTTGTGATATTGATAACGAAATTTTCTATGTTTTCAACCCTAACGACAGTCGACCGAGTGAGTAAACACACTCGACCGTGTAAGCGACTCGCACGACCGACTGACTAGGTGAAATTGTGTGATGTGTTTAAAACACACTTGACCGAGTGAGTATTCAGTCACGGCCTTGTGGACGACACACTCGACCGAGTGTGTCTGGGGGTATAAAAAGGGTATGAGTCTCGAACGGCTCAGAATACTTGTGATTTAGGGATCGAATTTTACCAAGTTTTTTAAGTTTAAAGAACGAGTTTTTGATCGCTAGTTTTAGATACATCTTTCTCTTGTGATCACAGCGCCACTAACAAGGTATCATAACTCGTTTTCGTTTGCTCATAATCTTTGATTTTGTATTTGAAATGCAAAACACGAATTGCATGCTTTTTAGATTTAATCTGTTAAAATTAATTGTTTGATTATGTTAATTGGCATGTTTAGAGATTATTGTGATCAGATCTTGAAGCAAAAACAACAGATTTGATTGATTTGCAAAGTTAGGGTTTTCAGATCTGATGAACACGCTCGATCGAGTGTGTGACACACTCGACCGAGTGAGTTCACACACTCGACCGTTCTAAGAGACACACGACCGTGTGTGTATACACACTCGACCGAGTGTATAGAAACCCTAATTTCTGAATTCTGCTGTTTTTGATTGTTTTGTTGAGTTTGTATCATATTATACTGAATGTTTTGTGTAGTTTTGCTCTAAGAATGTCGGGACCAAGTAGTAGGATAAGTGGAACTTGGGAATATGATCTTGAACGTAAGAGAGCTTTGGCCAAACACAGGCGTATTCGTGTAGAGGCCAAAGTTGCTGCAACCCAATTCACTCAAGATCAGTGGAAAGGTTTAGATTGTATAACATTTCTTCAGATAGGGAATCATTTCTGTCCTAAGCTTATCCGAGAGTTCTATTCTAGTGTGGCCATAGAGAAGAAACATATTCATGCTAATTTCTTTGGTAATGCCTATAAGTAGACCATAGATGACTTCGCAGATCACTTACTATTGAATTACTGGGGAGCCAAGATATATTGCCCTAGTAAAGATATTAGTAAGATCACTAGCAAATTTGATGCGGGTGGGGTGGCTGCTCACATTACCAAGCCAGGATATGTAATTGGTTCCAATAGAATTAAGATCAGAGATAGTGATGTTAGAGATGATTTGGTGTCTAACTTGAGGATTATCAAAAGAAATGTGGTGTTTAGAGATCCATCTGACGATTTGTTATCTGGTACTGAGGCTGTTCTGTTATACTGTCTTATGGAACGTATCAAGGTGAATTTTAGTCAGATCTTCATTAATATCATGAAGGATGCTTTGGATAATGAGAAAAAACCATTTCCCTATGTCGTCCTTTTAAATCATTTGTTTGATGAGCTTGATCTGTTTGAGGACACGGATTACAAATTGAAGCCAGTACCAGAGGATGTTATTGAAGCATAATCCTTATGTTTGCGATTTAGTGTGATTATGTTTAACTACGGTTATTATGTAATTTGATAGGGCTAGCATGTTAGCCTTTGTACTATGGTGTGTAATAAACATAACCACTGAACGATATAAATGTGTGGGTATTAGTTAATGTGCTTGTTATGTTTATTTATCCGTTGATTCGTATGATTAACTAGATACCCCATGATACATGGAGGTAAATGCTTATTAGTTATATTGTTTTGAGTGTTTTTTCAGATATTCACGATGTCTCAAGAGCAACAGCAGATGTCTGATAAAGAACGTGAACCACGAATCCCTTTATCTTCTGAGTTACCGGGTCTGATTGGTCGAGAAGATACAAACGTACTTGCATGTGTTGATGAAAAGGGTCCTGAGGCCCAAAGAGGAGGATTTGGTCCTATTATTGCATTTTTAAAGCGTTCCAGGATATTTAAAGCTATTACTGCTGAGTGTACTCCATATTATTCTCATCAGAGAACATTCTGGGAGGTTGCTCAAGTTGTTACTGAAGATAACCGAAAGGTGATATTGAGTTCTGTCAATAACACAATTGTTCGTATTTCGGCACAGACTATTAGGGAAGATTTGGGGTTCCCGGATAATGATGATATGCCAACTGATTTGCCGATTTTGAAAGTTAGAAGGTGCTTAAAGAGATGTGGTTATACTGGTGATATAACCAATGCTATTAAACGTACGAAGCTTCCAAGGCAATACCGATACTTTACGTATGTTCTTCTTAGATGTTTGAGCTCGATGCAGGGCGGTTTTGACGAGATGACAACTAAGTACAACTCTATGTTTGTTGCGTTGGTTTTGAACGATGATTTTAACTTTTCTCAAGTGATTTTTGATGGAATGGTTCTGAATGTTAAGAGGAAGATTCATTTGGTGTTCCCAAGGTTTCTTCAAATTATGCTGGAGAAGCAAGTTCAGGGGTTAGTGAAAATTCCTGAGGATGAGCTTAAACAGAACCACTTAAATGATCAATCATTCAACAGGTTTTTGCAGATCCGGGTTGAGGTTTCGGAGAAAGGATTAATCGATCATCTGATTAATGAAAATTACGTGTGTCCGGAAGGTTTGAGCTGTCGTCATGAGAACAGTACTTCTAGGGATGAGACCGATATTACTATTGAAGGAGGAGAAGAGGTGAATCTGCCCCGCCAAGACATACTGGTCCTCGATTAGTTGATGAGGAGAATGTTACAGCGCTTGATGAGAGTCAGGTGGATTTGGTTAAAAGGAAGCTAGCTGAAACTCCCAAGGTGTCGACAAGAGGGAGACAAAAGCGTTTGAAGATTTTGGTTAAAGACGGAAGTTCATCTTCCACAACTAAATCTCAGCCAAAGGTTGCTCCGACTATTCAAGCTACTGGTGTTTCTACTCAAACTCTACCCACTCAACTACAACAAACTACATCTTCTCAGCAAGTTCAAGCTTCTCAACGTCCTGAGGTTGCATCAGGTGATTTGTCAGGAATAGTTAACCGGAGATTGATTCAGTTGTCTGCTGATTTTGCTAAGTTTCAAAAGGCTGCTGACGAAGACAAAAGGAAGACATAAACTAAAATGTCTGAGTTGAGGAAGTTAGTTGATCGACAACAGTTGAAGGTTGATGAACTAGAGAAAAATGTGGGAAGTCAAGCTGGTGAAATTTTAACTCTTCAGACTCAAAATCAAGAATTGACTGAGAGGTTAAATGAATGGGAGAAAAAGGTTGTGGTTGAAGAGGAAGATGGAGAACCTGATCCTTTTGGTACTTTTGGTGAAGCTGAGGAAGACAGGGCTGTTGAAGTTGCAAAAGGCTACACGGAGGATAACCCGCTGTATGTAACTCCTCTTCAAGTTATAACAGTTTCTGAATTTTTAGCTATGCAAAATCGTCTTAATCACACTACTGTTTACACTGATTTAGAAGAAGGGGAGATCCCTCCGGATGTCACCGAAACTGAGCAGGAATTGATGGAGCGTCTAGAGCGAGAAGCTAAGGAATATGCTGACGCTGCATCAAAAGCTTCAACTGAAGCTTCGACTTCAGGGGCTCGTAATTTTGATGATGATATGAGTGATACTGATGTTTTTGATGAAAGTGATAACAATTTTGATGAATTCATTATTGAGGATGAGCCAACCGAGCCTTATCCTCGTTATGAAGGTGTTGGTGATGAATATCCAACTTTTGCTGATTATTTTCAGATGAATGATGAGCTTTTGAACAGACAGTGTAAAGAAAAGGAACATAAAGAACAAGAAAGTGTGTTACCAGAAGGTTTCTTGCCAGTGAAGATCAACAAAGAAAAAGTTGAAGTGTTGGAAGAAGAATGGAAGATTATGATGCGGATTAGGAAGTATGTGATGAAGCCTAAGGTGGAGCCGCAATTTTTGAAGTTTATCGAGCACTGTGAGAGTTTACGTGCTAAGGGAAAGATAATTTCCAGGGCTTATATTAAAGAATTTGATATATATGCGATCAAGAAAGAACATGGAGTGGATTATATCAAATCTCCATACGAATTCAAAACGTTACCTTATTTTGAGTTTATGCAGGTGGCCAGGCTTAAGATGTTGTATCAGGATTATTGTGGATTTCCTGATATTTTGGTTCGTAAGATAAGAAGATCATATCAGTCACCTAATTTCATAGGTTTTCGTCCTCAGTTTTCGAAGATCTCTTATTGAACGAACAAGAAAACAGGGGTCAGAAGGAAGATAGTAAAATATCAACCTGTGAGGTATATGCGGAAGGTTCCTCTGAGGAAGATGCCGCAGCACTTCAGTCCTCGTTTTCGTTGGTGGTATTATGATGAACGCTCGGAGGAAGCGGTAATTATGTTAGACAAAGATGGAGGAGATGAAAATGATAGTATAAGGGTTCTAGATCCAGTTTGGTTGAGAAACTGCTGTGAAGAAGATATGTTTACCCTTTACTACAATAGGATGCTGTATCGCCCAGAGAATCGTGTGCAAGCTGAACAGTATTGCAGAGTTGTTAAACTTTGCTATCTGAAGAACTGGGTGACAGATCCTTATACGGATTGATAACCGAATGCTTTATTGTAACGGCTAGGTCTTAGGGGGAGTTTGTTGGTGCATGAATCCCCAGCCGTTATCCGTTTTTATGATTAACACGTTTCGGTTATGTAATAATGTTTACTCGAGACTATTGATTATATTTGTGTTTGTGCGTACTTAATTTATCAAGTGATCAATATGTTTAAACTGCACACAGTCGACCGAGTGTGTATAGACACTCGACCGACTGTGTCAGTCAGTCGACCGAGTGGACACAGACACTCGACCGAGTGTGTCTGTGTTCACTATATATACGGGTTTAGACTTCTTTGATGAGGTTACTCGTCCCATTCACCCTAAGTCGTAGGTTTTCGTCTCCAGAGAACCCTAACACCATATACCATCGAAATATATCGTCTAGGAGTCGATCTAATCTAGGTTTTGCTCTAGGTTTGACCAATTCGATCCCAAAACGACCCATATCTCGGTTTAACCCTTTTCTAGTGTATTCCGCCTCTAGTTTAGAGTCCAAGCGACCTAAGATCCTTAGAACAATCGTCTACAGCCTCTTTGGATGGTACTCCTTTAGCTTCGTGGGCTTTGGTTTTTCTCTTTTGTATGTTCGGTTCGGATTTGGTTGTTGTGAGCTCTAGTTCCTAAGTTTCGTGTATAGGTCGAGCTCGGTAATGGTATAACTAGCAAAGTCAACACTGCAGTCAATAGCAAGTTGTAGGTATTTTGGTGTGTATATATATGTAATAGTGATAGCTAGCTTATAAAGTTCAGTTGAAGATAATAAAATTATACTCAATTCATATTACATTTATGGTATCAGAACTAATCACTATGTGATTTAAAGATCCATAACACAAATTTTTACTCCGGTGAACATTCAGGCCATCATTCCAGTCACATCCAATTCCGGCCACTGTTACATTTTTTTTTTTTGAAAAGCAAGGTGAAATATTAGTAATAATCAACTAAGTCTCGAGGTTGCATGAGAATGCAACAATTACAATTACAAGAGGGTAATCACCATACATTATTGGATATTACCAATTCGTGACAATAAGAAATAATACAAATCTACTCAAATGACATAACACCCCGGATCCGAGAACCAAGAAGTCCAATTAAGAATACAACCCTTAAGTCTTCGAGAAATTCAATCAAATGATAAGACTTGGATTTCACTAAGACAAGAAGAAGCCATCGAAGAATTGTTGTTGAAAACCTTGTTATTCCTATTCTTCCAAATAATGTAACAAGTCGCCCACACCGTTCCTTGCCAAATAGATTTTCCTAAGCTCATAAGTTGAAGTTGAGAGCATCCCCCACGAAGTAAGTCACCCAAAATAACGTTTGAAGTATTAACTTTCCACCACTTGAAAACCCGATTCCATAAATCTTGAGCAAAGCTACACGACCAAAGAATGTGATCACCCGTTTCCAACCCGTTATCACATACCGGGCAACGAATATTGTCTAGATCAATTCCCCTTTTGTCAAGCTCTACCCGAACCGGAAGACTATCTTTCATTACCCGCCAAATAAACACCTCAATTTTTTTTTGGAATCAAAGTATTTCTCAAGGTGCCATTTGGAGCGGAGTACTTTTCTAACACAATACCATCTAAAATATAATTAAGTTTCTTAACCGAGAATATCCCTTTGTTGTCAAGCACCCATTTCCACGAATCGCCCTTGTTGGTTTGAAGCTGAAACTCGGACAGCAGCATGCTGAGTTGGTCCAGTTCAGCGCGTGTCCTTCCCGAAGGTACCCTAGCCCATTCCCATTTCAATTCTATGCCATCATTAGAAACCACAAACCTTTCTTTGATTAATGCCTTCTTGTTAATCTCGAGCCTAAACAACCTTGAAAACTTCTCTTTAAGACAACCATCAATGAGCCAATGGTCTTCCCAAAAAGAAGTGCTTGCACCGTCACCCACAACTTTGACAAACGACTTTGAAAACTGAATTCCTAGTTGCTTAATATCGTAACCTGCACAAGCAATGTTAGACCAAGGACTCGAGGACGAATTTCGGCCAAGACCTCCATTCACCTCAAGACCCCCACTAGAACCATATATGCTTCGAATAACTTTAGCCCACAACGCATTGGTTTCGGTTTTGAACCTCCACCACCATTTTTCTAAAAGTGCTAAATTTTTGCTTTTGAGAGATTTGATATTTAAACCTCCTTCTTCGTGAGGAAGAAGGATTTTTTCCCATTTAACCCAAGCAAGTTTATTTTTTGAACCCGACCCGCCCCAAAAAAATGAACGTCTCACACTCTCAAGCTTTTTTATTACACAAGGTGGGGCACGAAAAAGCGAGAAGAAATACAACGGGAGACTCGAAAGAACCGACTTAATAAGAGTTAACCGACCACCGAAAGATATCGTTCTAGCTTTCCAATCCGACAATATTTTAGAGAACTGATCCGTTACGAATAGATGAAATGCTCGACGCTACTCGTAAGGATGTAATGTTTGTTTTTATGGTTTACTCGTATATATAACAAACATTAAACCAATATCGTAACAAGAACAATATTTGGGGAAAAATAAAAGTGTTTATTGCTTTCTCTCTTTTAATTACAATGAATAAGGATTACAAGTAATTAAAAAGCCTAAAAACCCCTTTCTCTCATCTACCTATTTATATAATAAAAATAGTAGATGAAGCTAGCCTTCATGTCCCACGTTCATTGCATGAAACTAGGATCATGGTTTATAGGCCAAGTCCACCACTCCAACAGTTATGTTATGCTGAAAACATGATCATGGGCCACGTGGAAAAAGAAAAGAGACACTCCTTTGACTGCTCCCACGTTCATTGTTTTCTCGAAAAATAGTTCTGACCGTAACGGATCATTCCTCATCTTCTCCGACGAAGAAGACTAGCTCCTGCTAGTCTTTAATTTTTGTTAGTGATGAACTCTCTCAAAACACAACACTCATTGTTTTTTTTCTTTCTACAATGATATACTTTGTTGATTTGTTTGAGGCTTCTTGCAACTTTGTGCTGCCATACGACCATCACCCTTTTTTTTCAAGGACTTTCTTTCTAGAATTACATGTAATTATCGTATGTAATCGAGAGGTTCTTTTAGATCCTCTAAAACTCTCTGTTACATCGAATAGTTTAAGAGGATTTTTTGATTCTCTCTAGCACATACAAAAGTAAATGACTAGAGGCTAATTTGAATTTTTCTTCTCTCAAACTTACACCTCATTACAATGAGTTTTGTTTTTAGTTTGAGGCATTTTTCTCCCTAGCTTTTACCTTGTAATAAGCTAGAGGCTTGTTTTTTTATTCTCTCTAACATTACATAAGCATTTTTGTAATATTAGAGGTTATTTCCCCTTTCTCTTTCATTTATAGAAAATAAATGAAGCATCTCTTCATGTTTCATGCTTGCTATCACTCATGAGATCATGGGCTTTTTTTCTTCTTCTTTTTGTTGGCCATTCTTATGAAAATGGCAACAATTCGCGGAAGCTTTTAAGTTGTCGCATACAGAACCGAGTGCTCTGAATACCAATTGATCCGTTACGAAAATAGAACACGACGTATAATCGTAAGGATAGTAATGAATAATTGTTTTTTGGTGGTTGTTTGTAAACACAAGGATATAACATATACGGAGTATGTGCTTGTGAGTTATTTATGAATATCAATATAAAATATGAATGGAGTAAAATAATACTAGAGCTAATAGAATAGTAATATGGGGAAAAGGTGTTTATTCTCTCTCAAATATTACACTGACATTACAAATGTATAATGAGAGGCCTGCCCCTCTCTTTTCCTTTACATCTATTTATATAAAAGAAAATGCATAGGAAAGCAAAAACAGTTTCTCCATAATCTTCATGTATCAGATCATGGGCGCATGCAAACGTGGGCTCCAGATGACCACTCTCCACGTGCTTTTAATTGTTGAGAAAAATTAGGATCCAGCAAACCATATTCATATTCTTTGTTCTTTGTTCATACGTATCATCACAAACAAATTATAGCATCCTTACGATTACGTTGTGTTTGTTCTTAATTGTATCGGATCAAGAACTTGTCAAAAACCGCGGATCACGAACCAATTTTATTCATTCTACCACCTACCGGAAGACCAAGATAGATAAAAGGCAATGTCCCCGGTTGACATGAGAACTGTGAGGCTATTGATTCCACCTCCCGAGATACTATTCCAACACCATAGAGATGACTTTGAAGGTATTTCGTATGCCCGAGAGACATATTAAATTAATGTGGCCACTATGTTATGATCCAAGTCGGGTTATACTCAATAACAAGCTTACCGACACCTTAAACGTATTTAATCTTGGCGATTGGTTCGTTAAATAAATACGCGACACTTGAACTTTAGAAAATCGGTTTTCTAAAATATTATCAATTGAAGCAAATTATTTGGATAATTTATATTTAATTATTTATAGGTTTAAATAATTATGATGTATTATATTTTATAACTTGGTTTATAAAATATGTAAATAACAAATGCAAGGAATTAAATATAACAAGGTTTATATTCTACAAGTTTTATAAAACTATGGTCTTTTTTTTATAAAAATATAACCCACCCATGAGCTGAATTTGGGAAGCCCCATGAGGACACCCATGCTAGCATCTTTGTAGCTTTTAAGGTGACACCGTTCCTTAGGTGCATGGGTGATTAAAAGACCAAGACATTCCTTGACTTTTACTAAGAAAATATACAACATTTCAAGTGCAAAATTAGCTCTCAAACCTGTCCAATTTTGCTGCTGCTGTTCGACATTTTGGGCAGAAAAAGGGGTCTTTGAGCTTGTTTTTTGGTCATTCAAGTGTCTCTAAATCCTAACTACATTAAGGGTGGTATTGGAGCACTAAAGCTTGTGGGTATTACAACTTGAGGCTTCAAGTTAGAAGCTAATATTCATCATCAACTTCATCCTTCAAATCAGCCCTCAAATTAGTTGAGGAGGTATAAATTCTTATTCCTTCTACTTAGTTTGTAAGCATATACTCAAGACTTGATAATTCATAATGGAATTCAATTGACAAAATGGTTTAACATATACACTTGTTTATAAAAGAAATAATGCTTCCGCTTGCCTTAATACTCATAAATTGGTTTTGTGATTATATAAACATTATGAACTTGTTGTTATGTTGAATTCCATCAATGGTATCTAGAGCCGAAGTCTTGAAATATGCTTCTAGATGGTCATTAAACTCACCATAACTTTGCATTTTATGTACATGCATGAAAATAGAATGCAAAAATTCATGGATTTGGGTGGGTTAAGTGTTTGGCCGATTTTAAGGGGGCTCCAAATATGGTTTTGTTTGCCATTTGGTTCATATTTTGCTCATATGTTGTTGTTCACAATCAATGCCTTGACCTTGTGTTTGAATGAATGCTTATTTGGTTGATTTATTATTCAATTGATATGGTTGTAATATTCATTCATTTGGTTTGTAAAATTAATTATTCATTTGGCATGTAATATTAATTTTGGTTATGTAATTTATTTCATATTTGGTATGTAAAATAGATTAGGTTATATTTTCATTTTTAGAAAAATGTATTAGGATATATTTTTTGTAAAAATGAAGATGAAAGGATGGAGTCAAAGGAAGAACACAAGAAGAATCTACTTGGACGCAAGATTAAGTGGGAGTGGTAAAATCTCCTACTTTGTGTTATGACCCATTACCCGGTGGCATTTTGTTTTCGGCTAAACAAAATGTCTACCAAAAGGCTTGATTGTGAACATTTGTTTTGCATGCGTGGTTGTTTTAATTTCTTGTATGATTGTGGATTGTGTATGTTACTACAACAAGTTATCACACAAGTTAACAACAAGCAAAACTACTATTTAATTGGTTAAATTATTAACAACATGAAATGTACCAAACTACAATTTAATCGGTTAAATTGATATGGCAAAAGACGCTAATAAATGGTTATTAAGAACAAGAAACGGATTGCACATATAAAATGGTTTATATCAAAGTAATGAAATATCTTTATTACATGACATGTAAATGGATTTTCATAAATACCATACACTAAATGCATGTTGGTGTATGGCATAAAAGTTTTCTCATACTAGAAATTATGAAAACTTAAAATCCCTTAACAAACAAGGCAAACAAGTTAAACGCCATCCTTTTGTGCAAACACTTAAAAATATTAGGGAACTCTTAATGGGATAAAGGTCACCTAACCGTTATGAGCAAACTAATATGATTGAGGTGAATTTCGCACACTTGTGGGATAAAGGTCACCTAACCACTTGTATGTTGAATTTACACGTTAGCACAAGTAGGACGACTTGATTTGGGAATCATGAACTTAGGGTCACCGAAGCATGATGAACAAATAGGCGTTGATGGGATAATATGCCATGCAAAAGGATTGCATGATCCCATAACTTAGAAGTTGCAAAAGGATTGCAATTGTCATATAATGACTACCTAGCTAAATCAAATGACGGGATAAAGGTCACCTAACCGAAATTTGGTTTACCGTTGGATTCTAAAATTTAATAAATATCAATTGGATTTAAAGGGTATTGATTGTTAAATTAAAATTGATACTTAAACAACTTTGTTAAATTTTGTAGATGGCCGCCAATAACAACAACAACATTCCTAATGCACCTATTAACTTTAACAACCTATCGTTGAGGTCAATCCTCGAAAAGGAAAAACTCAACCATACGAACTTCATGGATTGGTTCCGCAATCTAAGAATTGTCCTCAAACTAGAGGACAGGGCGTATGTGTTGGAGGACCCCATTCCCGATCAACCGAACGAGGATGATACGGAAGCCATGATATATTGGGAGAAATATTGCTCCTATTCGTTGCAAGTTTCTTGCCTTATGCTTGGGACTATGATACCCGAACTCTAAAAGGACTTCGAGCATCATAGTGCATACGACATGATTACACAGTTGAAGGAGATGTTCCTTCAACAAGCTCGTGTCGAGCGCTTTGAAACGGTCCGAGCGCTTCATGCATGTCGGATAGACGACTCCCAATCCGTTTCATCTTATTTCCTTAAGATGAAAAGCCTTATTGATCGAGCAAACCTTCTAAATTGTAACGTGTGTAATGAATTAGCCACGGACCTTATCCTTAACTCATTGTCAAAGAGGTTTGACACATTCGTGTTAAATTATAACATGAATGGATGGGATAAGAGCATCGGCGAATTACATGCCATGCTTAAGACGGCCGAAGCGAGCATGGGTAAAAGTGCTTCACCCGTGTTTACGATCAATGAAGGCGGGTCCAAAAACAATAACACTCCTAAGCCAAAGGCGGGTCCAAAAACAATAACACTCCTAAGCCAATGACATAGGAAAGGACTCCTAAGCTAAAAGGAAAGGACCCACCTACCAAGGCAAGGGCAAGGGAAAAAGGAAAGTGGTTACCCCAACCAATAATAACAAGAAGCAAAAGGTTGCCGGTAAAGCTAACCCCAAGGAAGATCCGTGTTTTGGTTGCGGTGAAATGGGTCACTGGAAACGCAAATGCCCGGTCTACCTAAAGGAGTTGAAAGAGAAGAGGGATGCAGGGCAAACCTCAGGTAATGTATATATGGTATACATTGAGCTTAGTATTACTTCTTCTAATACAAGGGTATTAGACACAGGATGTGGAACTCATATTTGCAATTCATTGTAGGGGTTCAAAAGAAGTGATCAAGATACGGGAACAACATGTCTCTTCATGGGAAATGGAGCAAGGGTGCAAGTGAAAGCTCAAGGAGACTTTGTTTTGAAGCTACCAATTGGTTTGGAGCTTGTTTTGAAAAATGTTTTGTATGCACCTGATTTATCACGAAACATTATTTCTGTATCCCGTTTGAAACAATATGGTTTTAATCTTAATTTCATTAATGATGATATCCATGTTTCTTTAGAAAATGTGTTCTATTTTAAGGCTTCGCCTTCGAATGGTATTTATGAATTGGTTCATGATAACACATCATACAATAGCTCAATGTTCCATGCAAACACCAAGAAACTCAAAAGGGATTTGAGTGATTCCTACTTATGGCATTGTCGCCTTGGTCACATAAACAAGAATCGAATGCATACACTTCAAAAGAATGGACTTTTGAAATCAAATGAACTGGACTCGTTTGATGTATGTGAATCTTGTTTACAAGGCAAAATGACTAAAGCACCTTTCAAAGGGACCTATGAAAGGGCTAAGGACTTATTGGGATTAATACACTCGGATGTATGTGGACCCTTTAAGCCCATAACTAGGAATGGTGAAAGATACTTCGTTACTTTCATTGATGACTTCAGTCGTTTCGGATATGTCTACTTATTAAGATACAAGGACGAAAATTTTGAGGCATTCAAGGAATATCAAAACGAAGTACAGAATCAACTCAATAAGACAATCAAGGTACTTCGTATCGATAGAGGAGGTGAATACCTAAGCGATGCTTTCCAAGATCATCTTAAAGGTTGTGGAATTATCTCGCAACTTACTCCTCCTGGAACACCCCAACTAAATGGAGTTTCCGAACGGAGGAACTGAACCCTAATGGATATGGTTCGATCTAAGATGGCTAGAAGCTCGTTACCTCTATCATTTTGGGGTTATTGTCTATGCTCCACGGCTCGTATTTTAAATATGGCCCCAACCAAGAAAGTGGAACGAATACCTCATGAGATGTGGTTTGGAAAACCTCCATCTCTATCATACTTAAAGGTATGGGGATGTGAAGTTTATCCTAAGCGTTACGTCCCTAATAAGTTGAATGCTCGATCCACGAAGTGTATCTTCATAGGATATCCCAAGGATAATATGGGATATTATTTCTATGATCCTTCCGAGCAGAATGTATTTGTTGCTCGGAAGGCAGAATTCCTTAAAACTAAGTTCTTAATGGAAGGCGAAAGTGAAAGGAAAATAAATCTTGAAGAGATTCAAGATCAAGTAGATGATACACAATTGGTTGACACTAGCACTCAACATGAAAATGTTGAGAATGATCAAATGGATGATCAAAATACACAAGACGTTCGCAGATCTGGTAGGATTAGTAATCCTCCTGAGAGATATGAGTTTCTCATGGATGGTTGCTATGTGGTTGATTTGGATGAACCAGCAAACTACCAAGATTCTTTATCAAGGATTGATAAGGATAAATGGCAGGAAGCCATGAACGCTGAGATGCAATCCATGTATGACAATCAAGTTTGGGAACTTTGCACAACCTGCTGGCTCAAGGCTAGTTGATTGTAAATGGCTTTTCAAAATGAAAACTGACATACATGGAAACTTGGATACATATAAAGCTAGACTTGTAGCAAAAGGTTTCACTCAAACTCAAGGGGTTGACTATGATGAAACTTTTTCACCTGTGGCAATGCTAAAGTCTATTAGGATATTATTTGCCATTGCTGCTCACTATGATTATGAAATATGGCAAATGGATGTCAAGACTGCTTTCCTAAATGTATATCTTGTGGAAGATATCTATATGGTTCAGCCTGAAGGATTTGTTGATCCGAAATATCCTAAAAAGGTATGCAAGTTAAAGAAGTTAATCTACGGATTGAAGCAAGCATCTAGAATGTGGAATCATCGTTTTAATGAGGTAGCCGAGAAATTTGGCTTCATTAAAAATGGTGATGAAGCTTGTGTATATAAGAAAGCTAGTGGGAGCACTATCATGTTCCTTGTACTATATGTGGATGATATATTGTTATTTGGAAATGATATTTCGGCAATGCAAGGAGTTAAAACTTGGCTAAGTAAATGCTTCTCCATTAAGGATCTTGGAGAAGCACAATACGTCTTGGGGATTGGGATCTACAGGAATAGATCCAAGAAACTGATAGGTTTGAATCAAAGTGCATACATTGAAAAGATCTTGAAAAGGTTCAAGATGGAGAATTCTAAGAAAGGTTTAGTACCTATTCAAAGAGGAACGCTCCTTAGTTCATCTCAGTGTCCCACCACGAAAGATGAACATGAGAGAATGAAGAAAGTCCCATATGCGTCTGCTATTGGGTCAATCATGTATGCAATGATATGCACTAGACCGGATGTGTCATGCGCTCTTAGCCTGACAAGTAGATACCAGAATAACCCAGGAAACAGTCATTGGATTGCTGTTAAAAGCATATTGAAATACCTTAGGAGGACTAAGGATATGTTTGTAATATATGGGTCTGTTGAGGAGGAACTCGCTGTAAGAGGTTACGTGGACGAGAGTTTCCAAACTGATCGTGATGATTCTCGATCACAATCCGGTTATGTCTTCACATTAAATGGAGGTGCGGTCTCTTGGAAGAGTTCAAAATAGGATGTCGTTGCATTATCCACTACAGAGTCGGAGTACATTGCCGCCTCATTGGCAGCTCAGGAAGCTGCATGGATGAAGAAATTCATCGACGACTTAGGAGTAGTCCCTTCCATTCAGAACCCTCTTGAGATCTTTTGTGACAACGAGGGTGCGATTGCTCAAATCAAGGAACCTCGTGCTCACCAAAAGACCCGTCACATTGAGCGGAGATTCAACTACATAAGGGATGAGTTTGAAAAAGGAAAGATATGTATTCGCAAAGTTCACACAGATCTTAATATAGCGGATCCACTCACGAAACTCTTACATGGTGTAAAACATCAAGGGCATGTTTGTGCATTAGGGCTTCGATATTCTAGTGATTGGTTGTGATCTGTTTTAAGTATTGTAATGGAACGAAATTGTTCAAACTCATTAATATAATTATGGTATTAATTTTGAGTTATGTTCTCATTTTGCATATTTTATCCATGAATAAGTAATTATTCTAAATTCCGTAGTCGATCACATTTGTGGGAACAAGTGTGAGGTTTAGGCTATTATGAACTTGGATTGGTATACATTCAGGTTGAATGTGGAGCAGGGTTGCTACCAAGGTTCATAGATATTTGTGGGATACAAATATTGGAAGACCCACTCTCAAGATTTACTGAATAGAGCCTTTGTGGTTGATCACATGTAATCTTGAGTAAAGGCGAATGTCATTGTATCCTCTGACCTGAGATACATATTGGGTTCGGATATTTACCAGGTATCGTGCCTTGATTCCTTCCTTCGCTATTCTGAAATATGGTAGTTCACAAGGAAGAGCTCAGGCATGATGCAATGTATTTATGTTTAGGACGTATGTAGTCAAGATGGAATTTGTCCCTCTTATTCGTTGAGAGTCAGATGTGTAAGGCCTGATAAAGTTAAATCTAGAAGAGAGTGATCACTCTGTATCTCTTGTATTTAACATGACATCTAGTATGAAAGGAAATGATGAAAGATTCACCTATTCATATTCGAGATGGGAACTCGAAAGGGATGATGTTATTGAATGGCATAAAGTCATAACATATTGGGGGTGATGGACGGTCGTTAGGTGGTATCCATCACTTGCATTAATTTCTTATGTTTCTCGTGCAAGTGGGAGATTGAAGGTATTTCGTATGCCCGAGAGACATATTAAATTAACGTGGCCACTATGTTATGATCCAAGTCGGGTCATACCCAATAACAAGCTTACCGACACCTTAAACATATTTAATCTTGGCGATTGGTTCGTTAAATAAATACGCGACACTTGAACTTTAGAAAATCGGTTTTCTAAAATATTATCACTTGAAGCAAATTATTTGGATAATTTATATTTAATTATTTATAGGTTTAAATAATTATGTTGTATTATATTTTATAACTTGGTTTATAAAATATGTAAATAACAAATGCAAGGAATTAAATATAACAAGGTTTATATTCTACAAGTTTTATAAAACTATGGTCTTTTTTTTATAAAAATATAACCCACCTATGAGCTGAATTTGGGAAGCCCCATGAGGACACCCATGCTAGCATCTTTGTAGCTTTTAAGGTGACACCATTCCTTAGGTGCATGGGTGATTAAAAGACCAAGACATTCCTTGACTTCTACTAAGAAAATATACAACATTTCAAGTGCAAAATTAGCTCTCAAACCTGTCCAATTTTGCTGCTGCTGTTCGACATTTTGGGCAGAAAAAAGGGGTCTTTGAGCTTTTTTTTGGTCATTCAAGTGTCTCTAAATCCTAACTACATTAAGGGTGGTATTGGAACACTAAAGCTTGTGGGTATTACAACTTGAGGCTTCAAGTTAGAAGCTAATATTCATCATCAACTTCATCCTTCAAATCAGCCCTCAAATTAGTTGAGGAGGTATAAATTCTTATTCCTTCTACTTAGTTTGTAAGCATATACTCAAGACTTGATAATTCATAATGGAATTCAATTGACAAAATGGTTTAACATATACACTTGTTTATAAAAGAAATAATGTTTCCGCTTGCCTTAATACTCATAAATTGATTTTGTGATTATATAAACATTATGAACTTGTTGTTATGTTGAATTCCATCAGACTTTTATTATAGTTAACTTTTAATCCCGATGCACTTTCAAAGCATTTCAAAAGACACATGAGTTTTCGCAAATCACCAATACTCAATACCTTTGAAAAATCCCATACCTTATCTCTCCCCACTTCAATACCTTTGAAAAGCCCTTTTTCGATCGCCGCTTTTGCAAGGATGTTAAGACCTTCCGCTGCGAGAATGAAAAGAAAAGGAGATAAGGGGTCGCCTTGTCTTACTCCTCTTTCAAGATTAAATTCATTAGTAGGCGACCCGTTAATTAAAACCGAGATTGAAGCCGATTTAAGACACCCGAGAATCCAATTCCTCCATTTGGATCCGAATCCCATACAATGCATAGTCTCCATTAAGTAATCCCAATTAAGGCAATCGAATGCCTTCTCAAAATCCACCTTAAAAAGCATTCCCTGCCTATGCGAATTTTTCAAGTATTCCACTACCTCGTTTGCTACTAAAGCGCCATCAAGAATGAATCTTCCTTTTAAAAACGCACTTTGTTCCAAACCGATAACATGAGGAATTACTTTTCTAAGTCGATTAGATAATAACTTCGAAATAATCTTATAGAAGCTCCCTATGAGACTAATGGGCCTATAATCACTAAAAGTTAAAGGATCCGGCTTTTTTGAGATTAAAGACACAAATGAAGCATTACAACCCTTAGAGAATTCACCCTTCTCCCAAAACCAATGAATAGCCTCAATTACCTCACTTTTTATGGTCTCCCAATATTTTTAAAAAAATCCCATGTTAAAGCCATCTGGCTCCGGGGATTTCGTGCTACCACAATCTTTTATGACCTCCCAAAGTTCCTCTTCCAAAAAAGGATCTTCTAACCTATTTGCTTCATCCGCAGAAATAACCTCATATCTCATATCCTCAAGACTAGCACATGTTGAATTGACCTTAAAATGTCTAAAAGCTTCCTCTTTTATCAAACACGGATTTTCACACCATTCCCCATTAATGTTAATACCTCGGATGTTTCACTTGTTATACTTTCAACGTATTGTAGCATGAATTTTTTTTTTATTCTCGTCCCCTTCGGTTACCCATTTAATTCGCGCCTTTTGTTTAAGCATATTTGTTTTGATTTTATCTTTTTCCATCCACTTTCTTCTCGACTCAAGCCATTTATGATGCTCAGATTCACTTAAACCACCCAACTCCGTCTTTAACTCCCAATCTGTTGATGTTTTTTTCAGTAGCTCGATTTCCATGTCTAATGAACCGAGATGAGTTTTGCTCCATTCCCTTAACGCAGATTTGACCCGTTTTAACTTATTGCGAAAGATGCAATCTTTGCGGTTACCTGAAATATCCTCATTCCAAGCTTGTTCGATAACACTGTTTACCCCATCCATGTATAACCAATCGTCAAAAATTTTAAACGGCTTCGGGCCAAAATCGATGACTTTATCTTGCAAAATAATAGGACAATGATCGGAGCGATCACGATCCATAGCAGTGGCACTTAAATCGACCCAAAGTTGAGAGAAGTTAACCGAAATCAGAAACCTATCGATTTTGCTCATCTTGACACCATCGTTACTAATATGAGTGAAACGTCTACCACCTAATGGAACATCTAATAATTGGTTTCTACCAATGAACTCATTGAATCTTTTCGCTCTACTTCCTATAAATTCACAATTGAATCTCTTCGACTCGTGTCTTACCTCATTAAAGTCGCCACAAAGAACCCACGAAACATCATCCTTGATATCCATGAACAACTTATCTAATAGATCCCACATCCTACGTTTTTTTATCATCATCATGAGGTCTGTAAATATTTATAATAATTGACTCTGCACCTGTACTTTTCTACTTACCCCTAATAGCTATAAAAAATTCCCCAATTAAACTTGCTGTGACTTTGAACACTCTAATATCCCAAATCATAATCTGCCCTCCCGATTTGCCTTCTTTAGGTTTTTGAATGTAATCACAGCCTGCCAACCCCCATAATGAAAATACCCAACTATCTTTAATCAAATTACACTTTGTCTCTTGCAATGCTAGAATCGAAGGTCTCTCTTTGTGACATATACCCTTTACCCACCCAAATTTACTTTCTTTACCCGAACCGAATCCACGAACGTTTAATGACACAATCTTCATAGGAACATAAATTACGAAAATAGGAGGACAAAACTTACTGGTGTTTCTTGGACCATTTAAGACCAAGCTTTGAACCAAACTCATGAACTTCCACGCTATCTTCTGAGATAGTCTGCTTATACTCTTTCTTCCTGCTGTTTCGTGACAATGACTTTGAGTTTAATTTTGACTCACCTTTTTTACCTCTTCTGCCACCATTTACGTTATCTTTTGAATCCCCCACTTCACCATGTGTTTTCTTCTTCTTCCTTGCAAGGTTATTTAAATTCATCATTCTGGATAAAGCCCGACAGTTCCAGTAACAATTGGAGGAATCCAAATAGTAATCTTTCCTCTTATTATGATTCTTTAGCACACATTTAGACATTGATTTCAATTTGGTAAGTATTTCGATTAATGGGATAGCCGAATCAGCAGAATTTGGTTGGGTGTCTGAAACATGACTAGTGGAATATGAAGAGGTATTAACTTAATTTAGATACCTTAACAGAATCAGCAACCACGTCTGTATTTCTATCTTGGGCTAACTCTTCTATATTTTTATTCACAGGCCCATCGTATGAAGAACCCACCATAAAGTTTCCATCCGGCCCACAATCTTCTATAGGTTTATCATTAAGCCCAGAGTCCCCAACCCAATATCAATAGGACCAGTATGACTAACATTCTTTGTTGGACTGGACTTAACATTACAATTCTCGACATTAATTCCCATGCCCCCAGAACCTGTCGCCTTGGAATTAGGCGTAGGGTTATCTTTTCCTTCCATATTCCCAATGTCAGCACAATCATTATCAGATTCAAACAGTTGCTTAATCCCCATGCATGTAGACCCTTGATCTTCCATGACTTTAATGTTTTCCGGCGACCTACCGGCATCTTTGTTACCATGGCCACCGGATTCCCATTCCTGTTCTTCGTCGGAGCTGTAAATCGACTCAGAACTGAAGTTAGTGTCAACCGAAGCACCATCATCATCATCATTGTTCTCAGAATTGGTTGCAGGTGTACCCCCTTCAATTGAAACATCCCCATCTACTTCCAATTCCACTATACATGAAGGATCTTCTTTAATACAAACATACATGCACATTGAACCCTTGATGAGTTTTACCACCCCATTGATTAACTCATCATCCCATGTGTGAATCAAGACTTTCCCAACGATAAGGTTTTGACAATCTTTATCAATATTGCAATTTCTAGTGTGAATGACCCTTCCCCACCACTTTGCAATAGATCTAAAAGTTGAAACATGCCAACAGTTAAATGGAACCCCCATAATATCCACCCAAACTAATAATTCAATCATACCTTTCTTTCCACAAACTACAACTGATCAATCTTCGATCAAAGAATCAACTTTGTCAGATTCATCGATCTAATTCATCAAAGAATCATTAAAAGTTCAATTCTAGCCTAATTTCTAAACTTGATCAAATTTAAGCAAATATATCTGTAGAAGATGACTATAATCTCATCCTATATACCAAACATTGAAGAAGACACTAAATCACCAAATCATCCACTCTTTCTTCATCAGAAAGATAACCTAGGCCTCATTCTGATATTAAAGAAATTGACTGGAGTTAAAAACTACGTACAGTTCATGGAGAAGGTCAATGACAATTGTAGTTAATCTAAAAAATAAGCTACATATGTCACAACAGAATCCATTGAACTAGACATAACTTCAAGGAATCGAGCTCTATGGGATAGCAATAATGACATGAAAATATCATGGATTCTCAACACTATAACAGATCCAGTACGTAACTCATTAAACTTTGTTAACGTCGTTGCTGCTTTATGGAGGGAGTTACAAGAACATTCTTATGGCCATAGAATATATCAGTTATCAAATGACATTGCTCAATTAGAACAAATTGATCATACTGTTGAGGTTTACTACCAAAAACTCAAATGTTTTTGGGATGAATTTGATGCTTTGGAAACACCTTACACTTGCACGTGCTTATGTAACCGTGATAATAGAAGAACAATTGGAGATCGGGACCAAAGGAAATGATTGATGCAATTTCTAATGGGCTTAGATGAGTGTTACTCCAATATATGAGGGCAGATTCAGATAATGCAATGACTTTTGTGATGCCCCGTACAAAATTAACGTGTAAGGGTCATCAACAACATGATCATTACAAGGTCAAACACTATATGCTGTTTTAAAATAAGTTTGCATTCATAACAAAGGGTGACGTCATAAGTTTTACAACCGAAAGTATGCTTCTATGAATAGAAGCAATTAACATAAGTACGAGACCCGTAGGTCATTACAAATTCATTGTTTCAAAAGTAACATAGTTTGTTAATGCAAGGTAAATGTTTCATGCAGAGACATCTCTAACAGAAGCAGCGGGTGTCTACACAGCAATACTACAATAGCGGAAGCAATCAAACCTCTAAGCACCTGAGAAAACATGCTTAAAAACGTCAACACGAATGTTGGTGAGCTATAGTTTAAGTATAACAGTAATGTAAGGTAGGCCACGAGATTTCAGTATTTCAAAACAGTATGAAAAGTATATGTTCAACCGTGGGCACTTGGTAACTAACTTAACGTAATATCACCCCCTAAAAGTACACTTGGAGAGTGTGTAAGTTTATGAAGTATTAAACACCCATTAAATGCTAACGCTACTAGCCTGAGTGGGGATGTCAAACCCTATGGATCCATATCTAAGATTCGCGTTCACCGGTTCAAAGACCAATGACTAAACGTTACTGAGTTAAGGGAAAAGTTTATGCCGTTGTATAACCCACACATATATAAAGTTTAAGTACTCGTGCCTAGTATGTAAAACGTAAAATGCGCATGTATTCTCAGTTCCCAAAATAGTTAAAGTAAAAAGGGATGCTATAACTCACAGTGAAAAGTAGTAAAGTCGGTACGAGATAAGTAAGCAAGTAGTTGGTCCGAAAGGTCCTCAACCTAAGTCAAAAGTTACTAAGTCAGTAAATCGTTCCCAAAGGTTTAAAAGTATGTAAATTAGGTCTTAAGTATCATCATCATCAACAACATACGTAAAAAGTAAAGTAAGTTTTCAATCAAGAATAGAGATCGAAACAAAGGCTGACTTTGTTCAGCTGCTACGACCTCTATACAAATCGAAAAGACGTGTAGTCAGTGGCTATGGATCTGTATGTGAGTCCTCCAACCACTGACCAATTTTCAGAACCAAACTCGTCTTCGTTTGACCGTGGCGACAGTTTAAGTGCGAGTAGGTCAGAAATTTCAGCATAACGTTACAAAGGTGTAGTGACTTTCGGAAGGCTATAAATCCTAAACCGTAAATCGGATTAAGACGAGTCCTAAACAAAAAGTCATCTACTCGAACCGAAAATTCAGGAAATTAACTTTTCTAGTAACCCAGGTGAAATGTCCCATTCATATTGATTATAAACGTTCCATATTAATTGATTTCGTTGCGAGGTTTTGACCTCTATATGAGACGTTTTTCAAAGACTGCATTCATTTTTAAAACAACCATAACCTTTATTTTATCTATAAAGGTTTAAAAAGCATTATGTAGATTATCAAATAATGATAATCTAAAATATACCGTTTACACACGACCATTACATAATGGTTTACAATAAGAATATATTACATCAAAAATAAGTTTCTTGAATGCAGTTTTTACATAATATAATACAAGCATGGACTCCAAATCTTGTCCTTATTTTAGTATGCAACAGCGAAAGCTCTTAATAATCACCTGAGAATAAGCATGCTTAAAACGTCAACAAAAATGTTGGTGAGTTATAGGTTTAACCTATATATTATCAAATCATAATAATAGACCACAAGATTTCATATTTCAATATACATCCCATACATAGAGATAAAAATCATTCATATGGTGAACACCTGGTAACCGACATTAACAAGATGCATATAAGAATATCCCCTATCATTCCGGGAAATCCTTCGGACATGATAAAAACGAATTCGAAGTACTAAAGCATCCGGTATTTTGGATGGGGTTCGTTAGGCCCAATAGATCTATCTTCAGACTCAAAATAAAGAATTGACTGAGAGGTTAAATGAATGGGAGAAAAAGGTTGTGGTTGAAGAGGAAGATGGAGAACCTGATCCTTTTGGTACTTTTGGTGAAGCTGAGGAAGACAGGGCTGTTGAAGTTGCAAAAGGCTACATGGAGGATAACCCGCTGTATGTAACTCCTCTTCAAGTTATAACAGTTTCTAAATTTTTAGCTATGCAAAATCGTCTTAATCACACTACTGTTTACACTGATTTAGAAGAAGGGGAGATCCCTTCGGATGTCACCGAAACTGAGCAGGAATTGATGGAGCGTCTAGAGCGAGAAGCTAAGGAATATGCTGACGCTGCATCAAAAGCTTCAACTGAAGCTTCGACTTCAGGGGCTCGTAATTTTGATGATGATATGAGTGATACTGATGTTTTTGATGAAAGTGATAACAATTTTGATGAAGTCATTATTGAGGATGAGCCAACCGAGCCTTATCCTCGTTATGAAGGTGTTGGTGATGAATATCCAACTTTCGCTGATTATTTTCAGATGAATGATGAGCTTTTGAACAGACAGTGTAAAGAAAAGGAACATAAAGAACAAGAAAGTGTGTTACCAGAAGGTTTCTTGCCAGTGAAGATCAACAAAGAAAAAGTTGAAGTGTTGGAAGAAGAATGGAAGATTATGATGCGGATTAGGAAGTATGTGATGAAGCCTAAGGTGGAGCCGCAATTTTTGAAGTTTATCGAGCACTGTGAGAGTTTACGTGCTATGGGAAAGATAATTTCCTGGGCTTATATTAAAGAATTTGATATATATGTGATCAAGAAAGAACATGGAGTGGATTATATCAAATCTCCATATGAATTCAAAACGTTACCTTATTTTGAGTTTATGCAGGTGGCCAGGCTTAAGATGTTGTATCAGGATTATTGTGGTGTTCCTGATATTTTGGTTCGTAAGATAAGAAGATCATATCAATCACCTAATTTCATAGGTTTTCGTCCTCAGTTTCCGAAGATCTCTTATCGAACGAACAAGAAAACAGGGGTCAGAAGGAAGATAGTAAAATATCAACCTGTGAGGTATATGCAGAAGGTTCCTCTGAGGAAGATGCCGCAGCACTTCAGTCCTCATTTTCGTTGGTGGTATTATGATGAACGCTCGGAGGAAGCGGTAATTATGTTAGACAAAGATGGAGGAGATGAAAATGATAGTATAAGGGTTCTAGATCCAGTTTGGTTGAGAAACTGCTGTGAAGAAGATATGTTTACCCTTTACTACAACAGGATGCTGTATCGCCCAGAGAATCGTGTGCAAGATGAACAATATTGCAGAGTTGTTAAGCTTTGCTATCTGAAGAACTGGGTGACAGATCCTTATACGGATTGATAACCGAATGCTTTATTGTAACGGCTAGGTCTTAGGGGGAGTTTGTTGGTGCATGAATCCCCAGCCGTTATCCGTTTTTATGATTAACACGTTTCGGTTATGTAATAATGTTTACTCGAGACTATTGATTATATTTGTGTTTGTGCGTACTTAATTTATCAAGTGATCAATATGTTTAAACTGCACACAGTCGACCGAGTGTGTATAGACACTCGACCGACTGTGTCAGTCAGTCGACCGAGTGGACACAGACACTCGACCGAGTGTGTCTGTGTTCACTATATATACGGGTTTAGACTTCTTTGATGAGGTTACTCGTCCCATTCACCCTAAGTCGTAGGTTTTCGTCTCCAGAGAACCCTAACACCATATACCACTTAAATATATCGTCTAGGAGTCGATCTAATCTAGGTTTTGCTCTAGGTTTGACCAATTCGATCCCAAAACGACCCATATCTCGGTTTAACCCTTTTCTAGTGTATTCCGCCTCTAGTTTAGAGTCCAAGCGACCTAAGATCCTTAGAACAATCGTCTACAGCCTCTTTGGATGGTACTCCTTTAGCTTCATGGGCTTTGGTTTTTCTCTTTTGTATGTTCGGTTCGGATTTGGTTGTTGTGAGCTCTAGTTCCTAAGTTTCGTGTATAGGTCGAGCTCGGTAATGGTATAACTAGCAAAGTCAACACTGCAGTCAATAGCAAGTTGTAGGTATTTTGGTGTGTATATATATGTAATAGTGATAGCTAGCTTATAAAGTTCAGTTGAAGATAATAAAATTATACTCAATTCATATTACATTTATGGTATCAGAACTAATCACAATGAGATTTAAAGATCCATAACACAAATTTTTACTCCGGTGAACATTCAGGCCATCATTCCAGTCACATCCAATTCCGGCCACTGTTACATTTTTTTTTTTGAAAAGCAAGGTGAAATATTAGTAATAATCAACTAAGTCTCGAGGTTGCATGAGAATGCAACAATTACAATTACAAGAGGGTAATCACCATACATTATTGGATATTACCAATTCGCGACAATAAGAAATAATACAAATCTACTCAAATGACATAACACCCCGGATCCGAGAACCAAGAAGTCCAATTAAGAATACAACCCTTAAGTCTTCGAGAAATTCAATCAAATGATAAGACTTGGATTTCACTAAGACAAGAAGAAGCCATCGAAGAATTGTTGTTGAAAACCTTGTTATTCCTATTCTTCCAAATAATGTAACAAGTCGCCCACACCGTTCCTTGCCAAATAGATTTTCCTAAGCTCGTAAGTTGAAGTTGAGAGCATCCCCCACGAAGTAAGTCACCCAAAATAACGTTTGAAGTATTAACTTTCTACCACTTGAAAACCCGATTCCATAAATCTTGAGCAAAGCTACACGACCAAAGAATGTGATCACCCGTTTCCAACCCGTTATCACATACCGGGCAACGAATATTGTCTAGATCAATTCCCCTTTTGTCAAGCTCTACCCGAACCGGAAGACTATCTTTCATTACCCGCCAAATAAACACCTCAATTTTTTTTTGGAATCAAAGTATTTCTCAAGGTGCCATTTGGAGCGGAGTACTTTTCTAACACAATACCATCTAAAATATAATTAAGTTTCTTAACCGAGAATATCCCTTTGTTGTCAAGCACCCATTTCCACGAATCGCCCTTGTTGGTTTGAAGCTGAAACTCGGACAGCAGCATGCTGAGTTGGTCCAGTTCAGCGCGTGTCCTTCCCGAAGGTACCCTAGCCCATTCCCATTTCAATTCTATGCCATCATTAGAAACCACAAACCTTTCTTTGATTAATGCCTTCTTGTTAATCTCGAGCCTAAACAACCTTGAAAACTTCTCTTTAAGACAACCATCAATGAGCCAATGGTCTTCCCAAAAAGAAGTGCTTGCACCGTCACCACAACTTTGACAAACGACTTTGAAAACTGAATTCCTAGTTGCTTAATATCGTAACCTGCACAAGCAATGTTAGACCAAGGACTCGAGGACGAATTTCGGCCAAGACCTCCATTCACCTCAAGACCCCCACTAGAACCATATATGCTTCGAATAACTTTAGCCCACAACGCATTGGTTTCGGTTTTGAACCTCCACCACCATTTTTCTAAAAGTGCTAAATTTTTGCTTTTGAGAGATTTGATATTTAAACCTCCTTCTTCGTGAGGAAGAAGGATTTTTTCCCATTTAACCCAAGCAAGTTTATTTTTTGAACCCGACCCGCCCCAAAAAAATGAACGTCTCACACTCTCAAGCTTTTTTATTACACAAGGTGGGGCACGAAAAAGCGAGAAGAAATACAACGGGAGACTCGAAAGAACCGACTTAATAAGAGTTAACCGACCACCGAAAGATATCGTTCTAGCTTTCCAATCCGACAATCTTTTAGAGAACTGATCCGTTACGAATAGATGAAATGCTCGACGCTACTCGTAAGGATGTAATGTTTGTTTTTATGGTTTACTCGTATATATAACAAACATTAAACCAATATCGTAACAAGAACAATATTTGGGGAAAAATAAAAGTGTTTATTGATTTCTCTCTTTTAATTACAATGAATAAGGATTACAAGTAATTAAAAAGCCTAAAAACCCCTTTCTCTCATCTACCTATTTATATAATAAAAATAGTAGATGAAGCTAGCCTTCATGTCCCACGTTCATTGCATGAAACTAGGATCATGGTTTATAGGCCAAGTCCACCACTCCAACAGTTATGTTATGTTGAAAACATGATCATGGGCCACGTGGAAAAAGAAAAGAGACACTCCTTTGACTGCTCCCACGTTCATTGTTTTCTCGAAAAATAGTTCTGACCGTAACGGATCATTCCTCATCTTCTCCGACGAAGAAGACTAGCTCCTGCTAGTCTTTAATTTTTGTTAGTGATGAACTCTCTCAAAACACAACACTCATTGTTTTTTTTCTTTCTACAATGATATACTTTGTTGATTTGTTTGAGGCTTCTTGCAACTTTGTGCTGCCATACGACCATCACCCTTTTTTTCATGGACTTTCTTTCTAGAATTACATGTAATTATCGTATGTAATCGAGAGGTTCTTTTAGATCCTCTAAAACTCTCTGTTACATCGAATAGTTTAAGAGGCTATTTTGATTCTCTTTAACACATACAAAAGTAAATGACTAGAGGCTAATTTGAATTTTTCTTCTCTCAAACTTACACCTCATTACAATGAGTTTTGTTTTTAGTTTGAGGCATTTTTCTCCCTAGCTTTTACCTTGTAATAAGCTAGAGGCTAGTTTTTTTATTCTCTCTAACATTACATAAGCATTTTTGTAATATTAGAGGCTATTTCCCCTTTCTCTTTCATTTATAGAAAATAAATGAAGCATCTCTTCATGTTTCATGCTTGCTATCACTCATGAGATCATGGGCTTTTTTTCTTCTTCTTTTTGTTGGCCATTCTTATGAAAATGGCAACAATTCGCGGAAGCTTTTAAGTTATCGCATGCAGAACCGAGTGCTCTGAATACCAATTGATCCGTTACGAAAATAGAACACGACGTATAATCGTAAGGATAGTAATGAATAATTGTTTTTTGGTGGTTGTTTGTAAACAAGGATATAACATATACGGAGTATGTGCTTGTGAGTTATTTATGAATATCAATATGAAATATGAATGGAGTAAAATAATACTAGAGCTAATAGAATAGTAATATGGGGAAAAGATGTTTATTCTCTCTCAAATATTACACTGACATTACAAATGTATAATGAGAGGCCTGCCCCTCTCTTTTCCTTTACATCTATTTATATAAAAGAAAATGCATAGGAAAGCAAAAAACAGTTTCTCCATAATCTTTATGTATCAGATCATGGGCGCATGCAAACGTGGGCTCCAGATGACCACTCTCCTCGTGCTTTTAATTGTTGAGAAAAATTAGGATCCAGCAAACCATATTCATATTCTTTGTTCTTTGTTCATACGTATCATCACAAACAAATTATAGCATCCTTACGATTACGTTGTGTTTGTTCTTAATTGTATCGGATCAAGAACTTGTCAAAAACCGCGGATCACGAACCAATTTTATTCATTCTACCACCTACCGGAAGACCAAGATAGGTAAAACGCAATGTCCCCGGTTGACATGAGAACTGTGAGGCTATTGATTCCACCTCCCGAGATACTATTCCAACACCATAGAGATGACTTTGAAGGTATTTCGTATGCCCGAGAGACATATTAAATTAACGTGGCCACTATGTTATGATCCAAGTCGGGTCATACTCAATAACAAGCTTACCGACACCTTAAACGTATTTAATCTTGGCGATTGGTTCGTTAAATAAATACGCGACACTTGAACTTTAGAAAATCGGTTTTCTAAAATATTATCACTTGAAGCAAATTATTTGGATAATTTATATTTAATTATTTATAGGTTTAAATAATTATGTTGTATTATATTTTATATCTTGGTTTATAAAATATGTAAATAACAAATGCAAGGAATTAAATATAACAAGGTTTATATTCTACAAGTTTTATAAAACTATGGTCTTTTTTTTTAATAAAAATATAACCCACCCATGAGCTGAATTTGGGAAGCCCCATGAGGACACCCATGCTAGCATCTTTGTAGCTTTTAAGGTGACACCATTCCTTAGGTGCATGGGTGATTAAAAGACCAAGACATTCCTTGACTTCTACTAAGAAAATATACAACATTTCAAGTGCAAAATTAGCTCTCAAACCTGTCCAATTTTGCTGCTGCTGTTCGACATTTTGGGCAGAAAAAGGGGTCTTTGAGCTTTTTTTTGGTCATTCAAGTGTCTCTAAATCCTAACTACATTAAGGGTGGTATTGGAGCACTAAAGCTTGTGGGTATTACAACTTGAGGCTTCAAGTTAGAAGCTAATATTCATCATCAACTTCATCCTTCAAATCAGCCCTCAAATTAGTTGAGGAGGTATAAATTCTTATTCCTTCTACTTAGTTTGTAAGCATATACTCAAGACTTGATAATTCATAATGGAATTCAATTGACAAAATGGTTTAACATATACACTTGTTTATAAAAGAAATAATGCTTCCGCTTGCCTTAATACTCATAAATTGGTTTTGTGATTATATAAACATTATGAACTTGTTGTTATGTTGAATTCCATCAATGGTATCTAGAGCCGAAGTCTTGAAATATGCTTCGAGATGGTCATTAAACTCACCATAACTTTGCATTTTATGTACATGCATGAAAATAGAATGCAAAAATTCATGGATTTGGGTGGGTTAAGTGTTTGGCCGATTTTAAGGGGGCTCCAAATATGGTTTTGTTTGCCATTTGGTTCATATTTTGCTCATATGTTGTTGTTCACAATCAATGCCTTGACCTTGTGTTTGAATGAATGCTTATTTGGTTGATTTATTATTCAATTGATATGGTTGTAATATTCATTCATTTGGTTTGTAAAATTAATTATTCATTTGGCATGTAATATTAATTTTGGTTATGTAATTTATTTCATATTTGGTATGTAAAATAGATTAGGTTATATTTTCATTTTTAGAAAAATGTATTAGGATATATTTTTTGTAAAAATGAAGATGAAAGGATGGAGTCAAAGGAAGAACACAAGAAGAATCTACTTGGATGCAAGATTAAGTGGGAGTGGTAAAATCTCCTACTTTGTGTTATGACCCATTACCCGGTGGCATTTTGTTTTCGGCTAAACAAAATGTCTACCAAAAGGCTTGATTGTGAACATTTGTTTTGCATGCGTGGTTGTTTTAATTTCTTGTATGATTGTGGATTGTGTATGTTACTACAACAAGTTATCACACAAGGTAACAACAAGCAAAACTACTATTTAATTGGTTAAATTATTAACAACATGAAATGTACCAAACTACAATTTAATCGGTTAAATTGAAATGGCAAAAGACGCTAATAAATGGTTATTAAGAACAAGAAACGGATTGCACATATAAAATGGTTTATATCAAAGTAATGAAATATCTTTATTACATGACATGTAAATGGATTTTTATAAATACCATACACTAAATGAATGTTGGTGTATGGCATAAAAGTGTTCTCATACTAGAAATTATGAAAACTTAAAATCCCTTAACAAACAAGGCAAACAAGTTAAACGCCATCCTTTTGTGCAAACACTTAAAAATATTAGGGAACTCTTAATAGGATAAAGGTCACCTAACCGTTATGAGCAAACTAATAATTTTGCACACTTGTGGGATAAAGGTCACCTAACCACTTGTATATTAAATTTACACGTTAGCACAAGTAGGGCGACTTGATTTGGGAATCATGAACTTAGGGTCACCGAAGCATGATGAACAAATAGGCATTGATGGGATAATATATGCCATGCAAAAGGATTGCATGATCCCATAACTTAGAAGTTGCAAAAGGATTGCAATTGTCATATAATGACTACCTAGCTAAATCAAATGACGGGATAAAGGTCACCTAACCGAAATTTGGTTTACCGTTGGATTCTAAAATTTAATAAATATCAATTGGATTTAAAGGGTATTGATTGTTAAATTAAAATTGATACTTAAACAACTTTGTTAAATTTTGTAGATGGCCGCCAATAACAACAACAACAACATTCCTAACGCACCTATTAACTTTAACAACCTATCGTTGAGGTCAATCCTTGAAAAGGAAAAACTCAACCATACGAACTTCATGGATTGGTTCCGCAATCTAAGAATTGTCCTCAAACTAGAGGACAGGGCGTATGTGTTGGAGGACCCCATTCCCGATCAACCGGACGAGGATGATACAGAAGCCATGATATATTGGGAGAAATATTGCACCGATTCGTTGCAAGTTTCTTGCCTCATGCTTGGGACTATGATACCCGAACTCTAAAAGGACTTCGAGCATCATAGTGCAGACGACATGATTACATAGTTGAAGGAGATGTTCCTTCAACAAGCTCGTGTCGAGCGCCTTGAAACGGTTCGAGCGCTTCATGCATGCCGGATGGACGACTCCCAATCCGTTTCATCTTATGTCCTTAAGATGAAAAGCCTTATTGATCGAGCAAACCGTCTAAATTGTAACGTGTGTAATGAATTAGCCACGGACCTTATCCTTAACTCATTGTCAAAGAGGTTTGACACATTCGTGTTAAATTATAACATGAATGGATGGGATAAGAGCATCGGCGAATTACATGCCATGCTTAAGATGGCCGAAGCGAGCATGGGTAAAAGGGCTTCACCCGTGTTTACGATCAATGAAGGCCGGTCCAAAAACAATAACACTCCTAAGCCGAAGGTGGCTAAAAGGAAAGGACCCACCTACCAAGGCAAGGGCAAGGGAAAAAGGAAAGTGGTTACCCCAACCAATAATAACAAGAAGCAAAAGGTTGCCGGTAAAGCTAACCCCAAGGAAGATCCGTGTTTTGGTTGCGGTGAAATGGGTCACTAGAAACGCAACTGCCCGGTCTACCTAAAGGAGTTGAAAGAGAAGAGGGATGCAGGGCAAACCTCAGGTAATGTATATATGGTATACATTGAGCTTAGTATTACTTCTTCTAATACATGGGTATTAGACACAGGATGTGGAACTCATATTTGCAATTCATTGCAGGGGTTCAAAAGAAGTGATCAAGATACGGGAACAACAAGTCTCTTCATGGGAAATGGAGCAAGGGTGCAAGTGAAAGCTCAAGGAGACTTTGTTTTGAAGCTACCAATTGGTTTGGAGCTTGTTTTGAAAAATGTTTTGTATGCACCTGATTTATCACGAAACATTATTTCTGTATCCCGTTTGAAACAATATGGTTTTAATCTTAATTTCATTAATGATGATATCCATGTTTCTTTAGATAATGTGTTCTATTTTAAGGCTTCGCCTTCGAATGGTATTTATGAATTGGTTCATGATAACACGTCATACAATAGCTCAATGTTCCATGCAAACACCAAGAAACTCAAAAGGGATTTGAGTGATTCCTACTTATGGCATTGTCGCCTTGGTCACATAAACAAGAATCGAATGCATACACTTCAAAAGAATGGACTTTTGAAATCAAATGAACTGGACTCGTTTGATGTATGTGAATCTTGTTTACAAGGCAAAATGACTAAAGCACCTTTCAAAGGGACCTATGAAAGGGCTAAGGACTTATTGGGATTAATACACTCGGATGTATGTGGACCCTTTAAGCCCATAACTAGGAATGGTGAAAGATACTTCGTTACTTTCATTGATGACTTCAGTCGTTTCGGATATGTCTACTTATTAAGACACAAGGACGAAACTTTTGAGGCATTCAAGGAATATCAAAACGAAGTACAGAATCAACTCAATAAGACAATCAAGGTACTTCGTACCGATAGAGGAGGTGAATACCTAAGCGATGCTTTCCAAGATCATCTTAAAGGTTGTGGAATTATCTCGCAACTTACTCCTCCTGGAACACCCCAACTAAATGGAGTTTCCGAACGGAGGAACCGAACCCTAATGGATATGGTTCGATCTATGATGGCTAGAAGCTCGTTACCTCTATCATTTTGGGGTTATTGTCTATGCTCCGCGGCTCGTATTTTAAATATGGCCCCAACCAAGAAAGTGGAACGAACACCTCATGAGATGTGGTTTGGAAAACCTCCATCTCTATCATACTTAAAGGTATGGGGATGTGAAGCTTATCCTAAGCATTACGTCCCTAATAAGTTGAATGCTCGATCCACGAAGTGTATCTTCATAGGATATCCCAAGGATAATATGGGATATTATTTCTATGATCCTTCCGAGCAGAATGTATTTGTTGCTCGGAAGGCAGAATTCCTTGAAACTAAGTTCTTAATGGAAGGCGAAAGTGAAAGGAAAATAAATCTTGAAGAGATTCAAGATCAAGTAGATGATACACAATTGGTTGACACTAGCACTCAACATGAAAATGTTGAGAATGATCAAATGGATGATCAAAATACACAAGACGTTCGCAGATCTGGTAGGATTAGTAATCCTCCTGAGAGATATGAGTTTCTCATGGATGGTTGCTATGTAGTTGATTTGGATGAACCAGCAAACTACCAAGATGCTTTATCAAGGATTGATAAGGATAAATGGCAGGAAGCCATGAACGTTGAGATGCAATCCATGTATGACAACCAAGTTTGGGAACTTGTTGCACAACCTGCTGGCTCAAGGCTAGTTGATTGTAAATGGCTTTTCAAAATGAAAACCGACATACATGGAAACTTGGATACATATAAAGCTAGACTTGTAGCAAAAGGTTTCACTCAAATTCAAGGGGTTGACTATGATGAAACTTTTTCGCCTGTGGCAATGGTAAAGTCTATTAGGATATTATTTGCCATTGCTGCTCACTATGATTATGAAATATGGCAAATGGATGTCAAGACTGCTTTCCTAAATGGATATCTTGTGGAAGATGTCTATATGGTTCAGCCTGAAGGATTTGTTGATCCGAAATATCCTAAAAAGGTATGCAAGTTAAAGAAGTTAATCTACGGATTGAAGCAAGCATCTAGAATGTGGAATCATCGTTTTAATGAGGTAGTCGAGAAATTTGGCTTCATTAAAAATGGTGATGAAGCTTGTGTATATAAGAAAGCTAGTGGGAGCACTATCATGTTCCTTGTACTATATGTGGATGATATATTGTTATTTGGAAATGATATTTCAGCAATGCAAGGAGTTAAAACTTGGCTAAATAAATGCTTCTCCATTAAGGATCTTGGAGAAGCACAATACGTCTTGGGGATTGGGATCTACAGGAATAGATCCAAGAAACTGATAGGTTTGAATCAAAGTGCATACATTGAAAAGATCTTGAAAAGGTTCAAGATGGAGAATTCTAAGAAAGGTTTAGTACCTATTCAAAGAGGAACGCTCCTTAGTTCATCTCAGTATCCCACCACGAAAGATGAACAGGAGAGAATGAAGAAAGTCCCGTATGCGTCTGCTATTGGGTCAATCATGTATGCAATGATATGCACTAGACCGGATGTGTCATGCGCTCTTAGCCTGACAAGTAGATACCAGAATAACCCAGGAAACAGTCATTGGATTGCTATTAAAAGTATATTGAAATACCTTAGGAGGACTAAGGATATGTTTCTAATATATGGGTCTGGTGAGGAGGAACTCGCTGTAAGAGGTTACGTGGACGCGAGTTTCCAAACTGATCGTGATGATTCTCGATCACAATCCGGTTATGTCTTCACATTAAATGGAGGTGCGGTCTCCTGGAAGAGTTCAAAACAGGATGTCGTTGCATTATCCACTACAGAGTCGGAGTACATTGCTGCCTCATTGGCAGCTCAGGAAGCTGCATGGATGAAGACATTCATCGACGACTTAGGAGTAGTCCCTTCCATTCAGGACCCTCTTGAGATCTTTTGTGACAACGAGGGTGCGATTGCTCAAATCAAGGAACCTCGTGCTCACCAAAAGACCCGTCACATTGAGCGGAGATTCAACTACACAAGGGATGAGGTTGAAAAAGGAAAGATATGTATTCGCAAAGTTCACACAGATCTTAATATAGCGGATCCACTCACGAAACTCTTACATGGTGTAAAACATCAAGGGCATGTTTGTGCATTAGGGCTTCGATACTCTAGTGATTGTTTGTGATCTGTTTTAAGTATTGTAATGGAACGAAATTGTTCAAACTCATTAATATAATTATGGTATTAATTTTGAGTTATGTTCTCATTTTGCATATTTTATCCATGAATAAGTAATTATTCTAAATTCCGTAGTCGATCACATTTGTGGGGACAAGTGTGAGGTTTAGGCTATTATGAACTTGGATTGGTATACATTCAGGTTGAATGTGGAGCAGGGTTGCTACCAAGGTTCATAGATATTTGTGGGATACAAATATTGGAAGACCCACTCTCAAGATTTACTGAATAGAGCCTTTGTGGTTGATCACATGTAATCTTGAGTAAAGGCGAATGTCATTGTATCCTCTGACCTGAGATACATATTGGGTTCGAATATTTACCAGGTATCGTGCCTTGATTCCTTCCTTCGCTATTCTGAAATATGGTAGTTCACAAGGAAGAGCTCAGGCATGATGCAATGTATTTATGTTTAGGACGTATGTAGTCAAGATGGAATTTGTCCCTCTTATTCGTTGAGAGTCAGATGTCTAAGGCCTGATAAAGTTAAATCTAGAAGAGAGTGATCACTCTGTATCTCTTGGATTTAACATGACATCTAGGATGAAAGGAAATGATGAAAGATTCACCTATTCATATTCGAGATGGGAACTCGAAAGGGATGATGTTATTGAATGGCATAAAGTCATAACATATTGGGGGTGATGGACAGTCGTTAGGTGGTATCCATCACTTGCATTAATTTCTTATGTTTCTCGTGCAAGTGGGAGATTGAAGGTATTTCGTATGCCCGAGAGACATATTAAATTAACGTGGCCACTATGTTGTGATCCAAGTCGGGTCATACCCAATAACAAGCTTACCGACACCTTAAATATATTTAATCTTGGCGATTGGTTCGTTAAATAAATACGTGACACTTGAACTTTAGAAAATCGGTTTTCTAAAATATTATCACTTGAAGCAAATTATTTGGATAATTTATATTTAATTATTTATAGGTTTAAATAATTATGTTGTATTATATTTTATAACTTGGTTTATAAAATATGTAAATAACAAATGCAAGGAATTAAATATAACAAGGTTTATATTCTACAAGTTTTATAAAACTATGGTCTTTTTTTTATAAAAATATAACCCACCCATGAGCTGAATTTGGGAAGCCCCATAAGGACACCCATGCTAGCATCTTTGTAGCTTTTAAGGTGACACCATTCCTTAGGTGCATGGGTGATTAAAAGACCAAGACATTCCTTGACTTCTACTAAGAAAATATACAACATTTCAAGTGCAAAATTAGCTCTCAAACCTGTCCAATTTTGCTGCTGCTGTTCGACATTTTGGGCAAAAAAAAGGGGTCTTTGAGCTTTTTTTTGGTCATTCAAGTGTCTCTAAATCCTAACTACATTAAGGGTGGTATTGGAGCACTAAAGCTTGTGGGTATTACAACTTGAGGCTTCAAGTTAGAAGCTAATATTCATCATCAACTTCATCCTTCAAATCCGCCCTCAAATTAGTTGAGGAGGTATAAATTCTTATTCCTTCTACTTAGTTTGTAAGCATATACTCAAGACTTGATAATTCATAATGGAATTCAATTGACAAAATGGTTTAACATATACACTTGTTTATAAAAGAAATAATGCTTCCGCTTGCCTTAATACTCATAAATTGGTTTTGTGATTATATAAACATTATGAACTTGTTGTTATATTGAATTCCATCAGACTTTTATTATAGTTAACTTTTAATCCCGATGCACTTTCAAAGCATTTAAAAAGACACATGAGTTTTCGCAAATCACCAATACTCAATTCTCCGAAAAAAATAGTATCGTCCGCATATTGTAAATGGGATACCAATACCTTATCTCTCCCCACTTCAATACCTTTGAAAAGCCCTTTTTCGATCGCCACTTTTGCAAGGATGTTAAGACCTTCCGCTGCGAGAATGAAAAGAAAAGGAGATAAGGGGTCGCCTTGTCTTACTCCTCTTTCTAGATTAAATTCATTAGTAGGCGACCGGTTAATTAAAACCGAGATTGAAGCCGATTTAAGACACCCGAGAATCCAATTCCTCCATTTGGATCCGAATCCCATACAATGTATAGTCTCCATTAAGTAATCCCAATTAAGGCAATCGAATGCCTTCTCAAAATCCACCTTAAAAAGCATTCCCTGCCTATGCGAATTTTTCAAGTATTCCACTACCTCGTTTGCTACTAAAGCGCCATCAAGAATGAATCTTCCTTTTAAAAACGCACTTTGTTCCAAACCGATAACATGAGGAATTACTTTTCTAAGTCGATTAGATAATAACTTCGAAATAATCTTATAGAAGCTCCCTATGAGACTAATGGGCCTATAATCACTAAAAGTTAAAGGATCCGGCTTTTTTGGGATTAAAGACACAAATGAAGCATTACAACCCTTAGAGAATTCACCCTTCTCCCAAAACCAATGAATAGCCTCAATTACCTCACTTTTTATGGTCTCCCAATATTTTTAAAAAAATCCCATGTTAAAGCCATCTGGCTCCGGGGATTTCGTCTACCACAATCTTTTATGGCCTCCCAAAGTTCCTCTTCCAAAAAAGGATCTTCTAACTTATTTGCTTCATCCGCAGAAATAACCTCATATCTCATATCCGAAAGACTAGCACGTGTTGAATTGACCTTAAAATGTCTAAAAGCTTCCTCTTTTATCAAACACGGATTTTCACACCATTCCCCATTAATGTTAATACCTCGGATGTTTCACTTGTTATACTTTCAACGTATTGTAGCATGAAATTTTTTTTTATTCTCGTCCCCTTCGGTTACCCATTTAATTCGCGCCTTTTGTTTAAGCATATTTGTTTTGATTTTATCTTTTTCCATCCACTTTCTTCTCGACTCAAGCCATTTATGATGCTCAGATTCACTTAAACCACCCAACTCCGCCTTTAACTCCCAATCTGTTGCTGTTTTTTTCAGTAGCTCGATTTCCGTGTCTAATGAACCGAGATGAGTTTTGCTCCATTCCCTTAACGCAGATTTGACCCGTTTTAACTTATTGCGAAAGATGCAATCTTTGCGGTTACCTGAAATATCCTCATTCCAAGCTTGTTCGATAACACTGTTTACCCCATCCATGTATAACCAATCGTCAAAAATTTTAAACGGCTTCGGGCCAAAATTGATGACTTTATCTTGCAAAATAATAGGACAATGATCGGAGCGATCACGATCCATAGCAGTGGCATTTAAATCGACCCAAAGTTGAGAGAAGTTAACCGAAATCAGAAACCTATCGATTTTGCTCATCTTGACACCATCGTTACTAATACGAGTGAAACGTCTACCACCTAATGGAACATCTAATAATTGGTTTCTACCAATGAACTCATTGAATCTTTTCGCTCTACTTCCTATAAATTCACAATTGAATCTCTTCGACTCGTGTCTTACCTCATTAAAGTCGCCACAAAGAACCCACGAAACATCATCCTTGATATCCATGAACAACTTATCTAATAGATCCCACATCCTACGTTTTTTATCGTCATCATGAGGTCCGTAAATATTTATAATAATTGACTCTGCACCTGTACTTTTCTACTTACCCCTAATAGCTATAAAAAATTCCCCAATTAAACTTGCTGTGACTTCGAACACTCTAATATCCCAAATCATAATCTGCCCTCCCGATTTGCCTTCTTTAGGTTTTTGAATGTAATCACAGCCTGCCAACCCCCATAATGAAAATACCCAACTATCTTTAATCAAATTACACTTTGTCTCTTGCAATGCTAGAATCGAAGGTCTCTCTTTGTGACATATACCCTTTACCCACCCAAATTTACTTTCTTTACCCGAACCGGATCCACGAACGTTTAATGACACAATCTTCATAGGAACATAAATTACGAAAATAGGAGGACAAAACTTACTGGTGTTTCTTGGACCATTTAAGACCAAGCTTTGAACCAAACTCATGAACTTCCACGCTATCTTCTGAGATAGTCTGCTTATACTCTTTCTTCCTGCTGTTTCGTGACAATGACTTTGAGTTTAATTTTGACTCACCTTTTTTACCTCTTCTGCCACCATTTACGTTATCTTTTGAATCCCCCACTTCACCATGTGTTTTCTTCTTCTTCCTTGCAAGGTTATTTAAATTCATCATTCTGGATAAAGCCCGACAGTTCCAGTAACAATTGGAGGAATCCAAATAGTAATCTTTCCTCTTATTATGATTCTTTAGCACACATTTAGACATTGATTTCAATTTGGTAAGTATTTCGATTAATGGGATAGCCGAATCAGCAGAATTTGGTTGGGTGTCTGAAACATGACTAGTGGAATATGAAGAGGTATTAACTTAATTTAGATACCTTAACAGAATCAGCAACCACGTCTGTATTTCTATCTTGGGCTAACTCTTCTATATTTTTATTCACAGGCCCATCGTATGAAGAACCCACCATAAAGTTTCCATCCAGCCCACAATCTTCTATAGGTTTATCATTAAGCCCAGAGTCCCCAACCCCAATATCAATAGGACCAGTATGACTAACATTCTTTGTTGGACTGGACTTAACATTACAATTCTCGACATTAATTCCCATGCCCCCAGAACCTGTCGCCTTGGAATTAGGCGTAGGGTTATCTTTTCCTTCCATATTCCCAATGTCAGCACAATCATTATCAGATTCAAACAGTTGCTTAATCCCCATGCATGTAGACCCTTGATCTTCCATGACTTTAATGTTTTCCGGCGACCTACCGGCATCTTTGTTACCATGGCCACCGGATTCCCATTCCTGTTCTTCGTCGGAGCTGTAAATCGACTCAGAACTGAAGTTAGTGTCAACCGAAGCACCATCATCATCATCATTGTTCTCAGAATTGGTTGCAGGTGTACCCCCTTCAATTGAAACATCCCCATCTACTTCCAATTCCACTATACATGAAGGATCTTCTTTAATACAAACATACATGCACATTGAACCCTTGATGAGTTTTACCACCCCATTGATTAACTCATCATCCCATGTGTGAATCAAGACTTTCCCAACGATAAGGTTTTGACAATCTTTATCAATATTGCAATTTCTAGTGTGAATGACCCTTCCCCACCACTTTGCAATAGATCTAAAAGTTGAAACATGCCAACAGTTAAATGGAACCCCCATAATATCCACCCAAACTAATAATTCAATCATACCTTTCTTTCCACAAACTACAACTGATCAATCTTCGATCAAAGAATCAACTTTGTCAGATTCATCGATCTAATTCATCAAAGAATCATTAAAAGTTCAATTCTAGCCTAATTTCTAAACTTGATCAAATTTAAGCAAATATATCTGTAGAAGATGACTATAATCTCATCCTATATACCGAACATTGAAGAAGACACTAAATCACCAAATCATCCACTCTTTCTTCATCAGAAAGATAACCTAGGCCTCATTCTGATATTAAAGAAATTGACTGGAGTTAAAAACTACGTACAGTTCATGGAGAAGGTCAATGACAATTGTAGTTAATCTAAAAAATAAGCTACATATGTCACAGCAGAATCCATTGAACTAGACATAACTTCAAGGAATCGAGCTCTATGGGATAGCAATAATGACATGAAAATATCATGGATTCTCAACACTATAACAGATCCAGTACGTAACTCATTAAACTTTGTTAACGTCGTTGCTGCTTTATGGAGGGAGTTACAAGAACATTCTTATGGCCATAGAATATATCAGTTATCAAATGACATTGCTCAATTAGAACAAATTGATCATACTGTTGAGGTTTACTACCAAAAACTCAAATGTTTTTGGGATGAATTTGATGCTTTGGAAACACCTTACACTTGCACGTGCTTATGTAACCGTGATAATAGAAGAACAATTGGAGATCGGGACCAAAGGAAATGATTGATGCAATTTCTAATGGGCTTAGATGAGTGTTACTCCAATATATGAGGGCAGATTCAGATAATGCAATGACTTTTGTGATGCCCCGTACAAAATTAACGTGTAAGGGTCATCAACAACATGATCATTACAAGGTCAAACACTATATGCTGTTTTAAAATAAGTTTGCATTCATAACAAAGGGTGACGTCATAAGTTTTACAACCGAAAGTATGCTTCTATGAATAGAAGCAATTAACATAAGTACGAGACCCGTAGGTCATTACAAATTCATTGTTTCAAAAGTAACATAGTTTGTTAATGCAAGGTAAATGTTTCATGCAGAGACATCTCTAACAGAAGCAGCGGGTGTCTACACAGCAATACTACAATAGCGGAAGCAATCAAACCTCTAAGCACCTGAGAAAACATGCTTAAAAACGTCAACACGAATGTTGGTGAGCTATAGTTTAAGTATAACAGTAATGTAAGGTAGGCCACTAGATTTCAGTATTTCAAAACAGTATGAAAAGTATATGTTCAACCGTGGGCACTTGGTAACTAACTTAACGTAATATCACCCCCTAAAAGTACACTTGGAGAGTGTGTAAGTTTATGAAGTATTAAACACCCATTAAATGCTAGCGCTACTAGCCCGAGTGGGGATGTCAAACCCTATGGATCCATATCTAAGATTCGCGTTCACCGGTTCAAAGACCAATGACTAAACGTTACCGAGTTAAGGAAAAAGTTTATGCCGTTGTATAACCCACACATATATAAAGTTTAAGTACTTGTGCCTAGTATGTAAAACGTAAAATGCGCATGTATTCTCAGTTCCCAAAATAGTTAAAGTAAAAAGGGATGCTATAACTCACAGTGAAAAGTAGTAAAGTCGGTACGAGATAAGTAAGCAAGTAGTTGGTCCGAAAGGTCCTCAACCTAAGTCAAAAGTTACTAAGTCAGTAAATCGTTCCCAAAGGTTTAAAAGTATGTAAATTAGGTCTTAAGTATCATCATCATCAACAACATACGTAAAAAGTAAAGTAAGTTTTCAATCAAGAATAGAGATCGAAACAAAGGCTGACTTTGTTCAGCTGCTACGACCTCTATACAAATCGAAAAGACGTGTAGTCAGTGGCTATGGATCTGTATGTGAGTCCTCCAACCACTGACCAATTTTCAGAACCAAACTCGTCTTCGTTTGACCGTGGCGACAGTTTAAGTGCGAGTAGGTCAGAAATTTCAGCATAACGTTACAAAGGTGTAGTGACTTTCGGAAGGCTATAAATCCTAAACCGTAAATCGGATTAAGACGAGTCCTAAACAAAAAGTCATCTACTCGAACCGAAAATTCAGAAAATTAACTTTTCTAGTAGCCCAGGTGAAATGTCCCATTCATATTGATTATAAACGTTCCATATTAATTGATTTCGTCGCGAGGTTTTGACCTCTATATGAGACGTTTTTCAAAGACTGCATTCATTTTTAAAACAACCATAACCTTTATTTTATCTATAAAGGTTTAAAAAGCATTATGTAGATTATCAAATAATGATAATCTAAAATATACCGTTTACACACGACCATTACATAATGGTTTACAATAAGAATATATTACATCAAAAATAAGTTTCTTGAATGCAGTTTTTACATAATATAATACAAGCATGGACTCCAAATCTTGTCCTTATTTTAGTATGCAACAGCGAAAGCTCTTAATAATCACCTGAGAATAAGCATGCTTAAAACGTCAACAAAAATGTTGGTGAGTTATAGGTTTAACCTATATATTATCAAATCATAATAATAGACCACAAGATTTCATATTTCAATATACATCCCATACATAGAGATAAAAATCATTCATATGGTGAACACCTGGTAACCGACATTAACAAGATGCATATAAGAATATCCCCTATCATTCCGGGAAATCCTTCGGACATGATAAAAACGAATTCGAAGTACTAAAGCATCCGGTACTTTGGATGGGGTTCGTTAGGCCCAATAGATCTATCTTCAGACTCAAAATCAAGAATTGATTGAGAGGTTAAATGAATGGGAGAAAAAGGTTGTGGTTGAAGAGGAAGATGGAGAACCTGATCCTTTTGGTACTTTTGGTGAAGCTGAGGAAGACAGGGCTGTTGAAGTTGCAAAAGGCTACACGGAGGATAACCCGCTGTATGTAACTCCTCTTCAAGTTATAACAGTTTCTAAATTTTTAGCTATGCAAAATCGTCTTAATCACACTACTGTTTACACTGATTTAGAAGAAGGGGAGATCCCTTCGGATGTCACTGAAACTGAGCAGGAATTGATGGAGCGTCTAGAGCGAGAAGCTAAGGAATATGCTGACGCTGCATCAAAAGCTTCAACTGAAGCTTCGACTTCAGGGGCTCGTAATTTTGATGATGATATGAGTGATACTGATGTTTTTGATGAAAGTGATAACAATTTTGATGAAGTCATTATTGAGGATGAGCCAACCGAGCCTTATCCTCGTTATGAAGGTGTTGGTGATGAATATCCAACTTTTGCTGATTATTTTCAGATGAATGATGAGCTTTTGAACAGACAGTGTAAAGAAAAGGAACATAAAGAACAAGAAAGTGTGTTACCAGAAGGTTTCTTGCCAGTGAAGATCAACAAAGAAAAAGTTGAAGTGTTGGAAGAAGAATGGAAGATTATGATGCGGATTAGGAAGTATGTGATGAAGCCTAAGGTGGAGCCGCAATTTTTGAAGTTTATCGAGCACTGTGAGAGTTTACGTGCTAAGGGAAAGATAATTTCCTGTTCTTATATTAAAGAATTTGATATATATGCGATCAAGAAAGAACATGGAGTGGATTATATCAAATCTCCATATGAATTCAAAACGTTACCTTATTTTGAGTTTATGCAGGTGGCCAGACTTAAGATGTTGTATCAGGATTATTGTGGTGTTCCTGATATTTTGGTTCGTAAGATAAGAAGATCATATCAATCACCTAATTTCATAGGTTTTCGTCCTCAGTTTCCGAAGATCTCTTATCGAACGAACAAGAAAACAGGAGTCAGAAGGAAGATAGTAAAATATCAACCTGTGAGGTATATGCAGAAGGTTCCTCTGAGGAAGATGTTGCAGCACTTCAGTCCTCGTTTTCGTTGGTGGTATTATGATGAACGCTCGGAGTAAGCGGTAATTATGTTAGACAAAGATGGAGGACATGAAAATGATAGTATAAGGGTTCTAGATCCAGTTTGGTTGAGAAACTGATGTGAAGAAGATATGTTTACCCTTTACTACAACAGGATGCTGTATCGCCCAGAGAATCGTGTGCAAGCTGAACAATATTGCAGAGTTGTTAAGCTTTGCTATCTGAAGAACTGGGTGACAGATCCTTATACGGATTGATAACCGAATGCTTTATTGTAACGGCTAGGTCTTAGGGGGAGTTTGTTGGTGCATGAATCCCCAGCCGTTATCCGTTTTTATGATTAACACGTTTCGGTTATGTAATAATGTTTACTCGAGACTATTGATTATATTTGTGCTTGTGCGTACTTAATTTATCAAGTGATCAATATGTTTAAACTGCACACAGTCGACCGAGTGTGTATAGACACTCGACCGACTGTGTCAGTCAGTCGACCGAGTGGACACAGACACTCGACCGAGTGTGTCTGTGTTCACTATATATACGGGTTTAGACTTCTTTGATGAGGTTACTCGTCCCATTCACCCTAAGTCGTAGGTTTTCGTCTCCAGAGAACCCTAACACCATATACCACTGAAATATATCGTCTAGGAGTCGATCTAATCTAGGTTTTGCTCTAGGTTTGACCAATTCGATCCCAAAATGACCCATATCTCGGTTTAACCCTTTTCTAGTGTATTCCGCCTCTAGTTTAGAGTCCAAGCGACCTAAGATCCTTAGAACAATCGTCTACAGCCTCTTTGGATGGTACTCCTTTAGCTTCGTGGGCTTTGGTTTTTCTCTTTTGTATGTTCGGTTCGGATTTGGTTGTTGTGAGCTCTAGTTCCTAAGTTTCGTGTATAGGTCGAGCTCGGTAATGGTATAACTAGCAAAGTCAACACTGCAGTCAATAGCAAGTTGTAGGTATTTTGGTGTGTATATATATGTAATAGTGATAGCTAGCTTATAAAGTTCAGTTGAAGATAATAAAATTATACTCAATTCATATTACATTTATGGTATCAGAACTAATCACTATGTGATTTAAAGATCCATAACACAAATTTTTACTCCGGTGAACATTCAGGCCATCATTCCAGTCACATCCAATTCCGGCCACTGTTACATTTTTTTTTTTGAAAAGCAAGGTGAAATATTAGTAATAATCAACTAAGTCTCGAGGTTGCATGAGAATGCAACAATTACAATTACAAGAGGGTAATCACCATACATTATTGGATATTACCAATTCGCGACAATAAGAAATAATACAAATCTACTCAAATGACATAACACCCCGGATCCGAGAACCAAGAAGTCCAATTAAGAATACAACCCTTAAGTCTTCGAGAAATTCAATCAAATGATAAGACTTGGATTTCACTAAGACAAGAAGAAGCCATCGAAGAATTGTTGTTGAAAACCTTGTTATTCCTATTCTTCCAAATAATGTAACAAGTCGCCCACACCGTTCCTTGCCAAATAGATTTTCCTAAGCTCGTAAGTTGAAGTTGAGAGCATCCCCCATGAAGTAAGTCACCCAAAATAACGTTTGAAGTATTAACTTTCCACCACTTGAAAACCCGATTCCATAAATCTTGAGCAAAGCTACACGACCAAAGAATGTGATCACCCGTTTCCAACCCGTTATCACATACCGGGCAACGAATATTGTCTAGATCAATTCCCCTTTTGTCAAGCTCTACCCGAACCGGAAGACTATCTTTCATTACCCGCCAAATAAACACCTCAATTTTTTTTTGGAATCAAAGTATTTCTCAAGGTGCCATTTGGAGCGGAGTACTTTTCTAACACAATACCATCTAAAATATAATTAAGTTTCTTAACCAAGAATATCCCTTTGTTGTCAAGCACCCATTTCCACGAATCGCCCTTGTTGGTTTGAAGCTGAAACTCGGACAGCAGCATGCTGAGTTGGTCCAGTTCAGCGCGTGTCCTTCCCGAAGGTACCCTAGCCCATTCCCATTTCAATTCTATGCCATCATTAGAAACCACAAACCTTTCTTTGATTAATGCCTTCTTGTTAATCTCGAGCCTAAACAACCTTGAAAACTTCTCTTTAAGACAACCATCAATGAGCAAATGGTCTTCCCAAAAAGAAGTGCTTGCACCGTTACCCACAACTTTGACAAACGACTTTGAAAACTGAATTCCTAGTTGCTTAATATCGTAACCTGCACAAGCAATGTTAGACCAAGGACTCGAGGACGAATTTCGGCCAAGACCTCCATTCACCTCAAGACCCCCACTAGAACCATATATGCTTCGAATAACTTTAGCCCACAACGCATTGGTTTCGGTTTTGAACCTCCACCACCATTTTTCTAAAAGTGCTAAATTTTTGCTTTTGAGAGATTTGATATTTAAACCTCCTTCTTCGTGAGGAAGAAGGATTTTTTTCCATTTAACCCAAGCAAGTTTATTTTTTGAACCCGACCCGCCCCAAAAAATGAACGTCTCACACTCTCAAGCTTTTTTATTACACAAGGTGGGGCACGAAAAAGCGAGAAGAAATACAACGGGAGACTCGAAAGAACCGACTTAATAAGAGTTAACCGACCACCGAAAGATATCGTTCTAGCTTTCCAATCCGACAATCTTTTAGAGAACTGATCCGTTACGAATAGATGAAATGCTCGACGCTACTCGTAAGGATGTAATGTTTGTTTTTATGGTTTACTCGTATATATAACAAACATTAAACCAATATCGTAACAAGAACAATATTTGGGGAAAAATAAAAGTGTTTATTGCTTTCTCTCTTTTAATTACAATGAATAAGGATTACAAGTAATTAAAAAGCCTAAAAACCCCTTTCTCTCATCTACCTATTTATATAATAAAAATAGTAGATAAAGCTAGCCTTCATGTCCCATGTTCATTGCATGAAACTAGGATCATGGTTTATAGGCCAAGTCCACCACTCCAACAGTTATGTTATGTTGAAAACATGATCATGGGCCACGTGGAAAAAGAAAAGAGACACTCCTTTGACTGCTCCCACGTTCATTGTTTTCTCGAAAAATAGTTCTGACCGTAACGGATCATTCCTCATCTTCTCCGACGAAGAAGACTAGCTCCTGCTAGTCTTTAATTTTTGTTAGTGATGAACTCTCTCAAAACACAACACTCATTGTTTTTTTTCTTTCTACAATGATATACTTTGTTGATTTGTTTGAGGCTTCTTGCAACTTTGTGCTGCCATACGACCATCACCCTTTTTTTCATGGACTTTCTTTCTAGAATTACATGTAATTATCGTATGTAATCGAGAGGTTCTTTTAGATCCTCTAAAACTCTCTGTTACATCGAATAGTTTAAGAGGCTATTTTGATTCTCTCTAGCACATACAAAAGTAAATGACTAGAGGCTAATTTGAATTTTTCTTCTCTCAAACTTACACCTCATTACAATGAGTTTTGTTTTTAGTTTGAGGCATTTTTCTCCCTAGCTTTTACCTTGTAATAAGCTAGAGGCTTGTTTTTTTATTCTCTCTAACATTACATAAGCATTTTTGTAATATTAGAGGCTATTTCCCCTTTCTCTTTCATTTATAGAAAATAAATGAAGCATCTCTTCATGTTTCATGCTTGCTATCACTCATGAGATCATGGGCTTTTTTTCTTCTTCTTTTTGTTGGCCATTCTTATGAAAATGGCAACAATTCGCGGAAGCTTTTAAGTTGTCGCATGCAGTACCGAGTGCTCTGAATACCAATTGATCCGTTACGAAAATATAACACGACGTATAATCGTAAGGATAGTAATGAATAATTGTTTTTTGGTGGTTGTTTGTAAACACAAGGATATAACATATACGGAGTATGTGCTTGTGAGTTATTTATGAATATCAATATGAAATATGAATGGAGTAAAATAATACTAGAGCTAATAGAATAGTAATATGGGGAAAAGGTGTTTATTCTCTCTCAAATATTACACTGACATTACAAATGTATAATGAGAGGCCTGCCCCTCTCTTTTCCTTTACATCTATTTATATAAAAGAAAATGCATAGGAAAACAAAAAACAGTTTCTCCATAATCTTCATGTATCAGATCATGGGCGCATGCAAACGTGGGCTCCAGATGACCACTCTCCACGTGCTTTTAATTGTTGAGAAAAATTAGGATCCAGCAAACCATATTCATATTCTTTGTTCTTTGTTCATACGTATCATCACAAACAAATTATAGCATCCTTACGATTACGTTGTGTTTGTTCTTAATTGTATCGGATCAAGAACTTGTCAAAAACCGCGGATCACGAACCAATTTTATTCATTCTACCACCTACTGGAAGACCAAGATAGGTAAAAGGCAATGTCCCCGGTTGACATGAGAACTGTGAGGCTATTGATTCCACCTCCCGAGATACTATTCCAACACCATAGAGATGACTTTGAAGGTATTTCGTATGCCCGAGAGACATATTAAATTAACGTGGCCACTATGTTATGATCCAAGTCGGGTCATACTCAATAACAAGCTTACCGACACCTTAAACGTATTTAATCTTGGCGATTGGTTCGTTAAATAAATACGCGACACTTGAACTTTAGAAAATCGGTTTTCTAAAATATTATCACTTGAAGCAAATTATTTGGATAATTTATATTTAATTATTTATAGGTTTAAATAATTATGTTGTATTATATTTTATATCTTGGTTTATAAAATATGTAAATAACAAATGCAAGGAATTAAATATAACAAGGTTTATATTCTACAAGTTTTATAAAACTATGGTCTTTTTTTTAATAAATATATAACCCACCCATGAGCTGAATTTGGGAAGCCCCATGAGGACACCCATGCTAGCATCTTTGTAGCTTTTAAGGTGACACCATTCCTTAGGTGCATGGGTGATTAAAAGACCAAGACATTCCTTGACTTCTACTAAGAAAATATACAACATTTCAAGTGCAAAATTAGCTCTCAAACCTGTCCAATTTTGCTGCTGCTGTTCGACATTTTGGGCAGAAAAAGGGGTCTTTGAGCTTTTTTTTGGTCATTCAAGTGTCTCTAAATCCTAACTACATTAAGGGTGGTATTGGAGCACTAAAGCTTGTGGGTATTACAACTTGAGGCTTCAAGTTAGAAGCTAATATTCATCATCAACTTCATCCTTCAAATCAGCCCTCAAATTAGTTGAGGAGGTATAAATTCTTATTCCTTCTACTTAGTTTGTAAGCATATACTCAAGACTTGATAATTCATAATGGAATTCAATTGACAAAATGGTTTAACATATACACTTGTTTATAAAAGAAATAATGCTTCCGCTTGCCTTAATACTCATAAATTGGTTTTGTGATTATATAAACATTATGAACTTGTTGTTATGTTGAATTCCATCAATGGTATCTAGAGCCGAAGTCTTGAAATATGCTTCGAGATGGTCATTAAACTCACCATAACTTTGCATTTTATGTACATGCATGAAAATAGAATGCAAAAATTCATGGATTTGGGTGGGTTAAGTGTTTGGCCGATTTTAAGGGGGCTCCAAATATGGTTTTGTTTGCCATTTGGTTCATATTTTGCTCATATGTTGTTGTTCACAATCAATGCCTTGACCTTGTGTTTGAATGAATGCTTATTTGGTTGATTTATTATTTAATTGATATGGTTGTAATATTCATTCAGTTGGTTTGTAAAATTAATTATTCATTTGGCATGTAATATTAATTTTGGTTATGTAATTTATTTCATATTTGGTATGTAAAATAGATTAGGTTATATTTTCATTTTTAGAAAAATGTATTAGGATATATTTTTTGTAAAAATGAAGATGAAAGGATGGAGTCAAAGGAAGAACACAAGAAGAATCTACTTGGATGCAAGATTAAGTGGGAGTGGTAAAATCTCCTACTTTGTATTATGACCCATTACCCGGTGGCATTTTGTTTTCGGCTAAACAAAATGTCTACCAAAAGGCTTGATTGTGAACATTTGTTTTGCATGCGTGGTTGTTTTAATTTCTTGTATGATTGTGGATTGTGTATGTTACTACAACAAGTTATCACACAAGTTAACAACAAGCAAAACTACTATTTAATTGGTTAAATTATTAACAACATGAAATGTACCAAACTACAATTTAATCGGTTAAATTGAAATGGCAAAAGACGCTAATAAATGGTTATTAAGAACAAGAAACGGATTGCACATATAAAATGGTTTATATCAAAGTAATGAAATATCTTTATTACATGACATGTAAATGGATTTTCATAAATACCATACACTAAATGCATGTTGGTGTATGGCATAAAAGTTTTCTCATACTAGAAATTATGAAAACTTAAAATCCCTTAACAAACAAGGCAAACAAGTTAAACGCCATCCTTTTGTGCAAACACTTAAAAATATTAGGGAACTCTTAATGGGATAAAGGTCACCTAACCGTTATGAGCAAACTAATAATTTCGCACACTTGTGGGATAAAGGTCACCTAACCACTTGTATGTTAAATTTACACGTTAGCACAAGTAGGACGACTTGATTTGGGAATCATGAACTTAGGGTCACCGAAGCATGATGAACAAATAGGCATTGATGGGATAATATGCCATGCAAAAGGTTTGCATGATCCCATAACTTAGAAGTTGCAAAAGGATTGCAATTGTCATATAATGACTACCTAGCTAAATCAAATGACGGGATAAAGGTCACCTAACCGAAATTTGGTTTACCGTTGGATTCTAAAATTTAATAAATATCAATTGGATTTAAAGGGTATTGATTGTTAAATTAAAATTGATACTTAAACAACTTTGTTAAATTTTGTAGATGGCCGCGAATAACAACAACAACAACATTCCTAACGCACCTATTAACTTTAACAACCTATCGTTGAGGTCAATCCTCGAAAAGGAAAAACTCAACCATACGAACTTCATGGATTGGTTCCGCAATCTAAGAATTGTCCTCAAACTAGAGGACAGGGCGTATGTGTTGGAGGACCCCATTCCCGATCAACCGGACGAGAATGATACGGAAGCCATGATATATTGGGAGAAATATTGCACCGATTCGTTGCAAGTTTCTTGCCTCATGCTTGGGACTATGATACCCGAACTCTAAAAGGACTTCGAGCATCATAGTGCATATGACATGATTACACAGTTGAAGGAGATGTTCCTTCAACAAGCTCGTGTCGAGCGCCTTGAAACGGTTCGAGCGCTTCATGCATGCCGGATGGACGACTCCCAATCCGTTTCATCTTATGTCCTTAAGATGAAAAGCCTTATTGATCGAGCAAACCGTCTAAATTGTAACGTGTGTAATGAATTAGCCACGGACCTTATCCTTAACTCATTGTCAAAGAGGTTTGACACATTCGTGTTAAATTATAACATGAATGGATGGGATAAGAGCATCGGCGAATTACATGCCATGCTTAAGATGGCCGAAGCGAGCATGGGTAAAAGGGCTTCACCCGTGTTTACGATCAATGAAGGTGGGTCCAAAAACAATAACACTCCTAAGCCGAAGGCGGCTAAAAGGAAAGGACCCACCTACCAAGGCAAGGGCAAGGGAAAAAGGAAAGTGGTTACCCCAACCAATAATAACAAGAAGCAAAAGGTTGCCGGTAAAGCTAACCCCAAGGAAGATCCGTGTTTTGGTTGCGGTGAAATGGGTCACTAGAAACGCAACTGCCCGGTCTACCTAAAGGAGTTGAAAGAGAAGAGGGATGCAGGGCAAACCTCAGGTAATGTATATATGGTATACATTGAGCTTAGTATTACTTCTTCTAATACATGGGTATTAGACACAGGATGTGGAACTCATATTTGCAATTCATTGCAGGGGTTCAAAAGAAGTGATCAAGATACGGGAACAACAAGTCTCTTCATGGGAAATGGAGCAAGGGTGCAAGTGAAAGCTCAAGGAGACTTTGTTTTGAAGCTACCAATTGGTTTGGAGCTTGTTTTGAAAAATTTTTTGTATGCACCTGATTTATCACGAAACATTATTTCTGTATCCCGTTTGAAACAATATGGTTTTAATCTTAATTTCATTAATGATGATATCCATGTTTCTTTAGATAATGTGTTCTATTTTAAGGCTTCGCCTTCGAATGGTATTTATGAATTGGTTCATGATAACACATCATACAATAGCTCAATGTTCCATGCAAACACCAAGAAACTCAAAAGGGATTTGAGTGATTCCTACTTATGGCATTGTCGCCTTGGTCACATAAACAAGAATCGAATGCATACACTTCAAAAGAATGGACTTTTGAAATCAAATGAACTGGACTCGTTTGATGTATGTGAATCTTGTTTACAAGGCAAAATGACTAAAGCACCTTTCAGAGGGACCTATGAAAGGGCTAAGGACTTATTGGGATTAATACACTCGGATGTATGTGGACCCTTTAAGCCCATAACTAGGAATGGTGAAAGATACTTCGTTACTTTCATTGATGACTTCAGTAGTTTCGGATATGTCTACTTATTAAGACACAAGGACGAAACTTTTGAGGCATTCAAGGAATATCAAAACGAAGTACAGAATCAACTCAATAAGACAATCAAGGTACTTCGTACCGATAGAGGAGGTGAATACCTAAGTGATGCTTTCCAAGATCATCTTAAAGGTTGTGGAATTATCTCGCAACTTACTCCTCCTGAAACACCCCAACTAAATGGAGTTTCCGAACGGAGGAACCGGACCCTAATGGAAATGGTTCGATCTATGATGGCTAGAAGCTCGTTACCTCTATCATTTTGGGGTTATTGTCTATGCTCCGCGGCTCGTATTTTAAATATGGCCCCAACCAAGAAAGTGGAACGAACACCTAATGAGATGTGGTTTGGAAAACCTCCATCTCTATCATACTTAAAGGTATGGGGATGTGAAGCTTATCCTAAGCGTTACGTCCCTAATAAGTTGAATGCTCGATCCACGAAGTGTATCTTCATAGGATATCCCAAGGATAATATGGGATATTATTTCTATGATCCTTCCGAGCAGAATGTATTTGTTGCTCGGAAGGCAGAATTCCTTGAAACTAAGTTCTTAATGGAAGGCAAAAGTGAAAGGAAAATAAATCTTGAAGAGATTCAAGATCAAGTAGATGATACACAATTGGTTGACACTAGCACTCAACATGAAAATGTTGAGAATGATCAAATGGATGATCAAAATACACAAGACGTTCGCAGATCTGGTAGGATTAGTAATCCTCCTGAGAGATATGAGTTTCTCATGGATGGTTGCTATGTGGTTGATTTGGATGAACCAGCAAACTACCAAGATGCTTTATCAAGGATTGATAAGGATAAATGGCAGGAAGCCATGAACGTTGAGATGCAATCCATGTATGACAACCAAGTTTGGGAACTTGTTGCACAACCTGCTGGCTCAAGGCTAGTTGATTGTAAATGGCTTTTCAAAATGAAAACCGACATACATGGAAACTTGGATACATATAAAGCTAGACTTGTAGCAAAAGGTTTCACTCAAATTCAAGGGGTTGACTATGATGAAACTTTTTCGCCTGTGGCAATGGTAAAGTCTATTAGGATATTATTTGCCATTGCTGCTCACTATGATTATGAAATATGGCAAATGGATGTCAAGACTGCTTTCCTAAATGGATATCTTGTGGAATATGTCTATATGGTTCAGCCTGAAGGATTTGTTGATCCGAAATATCCTAAAAAGGTATGCAAGTTAAAGAAGTTAATCTACGGATTGAAGCAAGCATCTAGAATGTGGAATCATCATTTTAATGAGGTAGCCGAGAAATTTGGCTTCATTAAAAATGGTGATGAAGCTTGTGTATATAAGAAAGCTAGTGGGAGCACTATCATGTTCCTTGTACTATATGTTGATGATATATTGTTATTTGGAAATGATATTTCGGCAATGCAAGGAGTTAAAACTTGGCTAAATAAATGCTTCTCCATTAAGGATCTTGGAGAAGCACAATACGTCTTGGGGATTGGGATCTACAGGAATAGATCCAAGAAACTGATAGGTTTGAATCAAAGTGCATACATTGAAAAGATCTTGAAAAGGTTCAAGATGGAGAATTCTAAGAAAGGTTTAGTACCTATTCAAAGAGGAATGCTCCTTAGTTCATCTCAGTATCCCACCACGAAAGATGAACAGGAGAGAATGAAGAAAGTCCCATATGCGTCTTCTATTGGGTCAATCATGTATGCAATGATATGCACTAGACCGGATGTGTCATGCGCTCTTAGCCTGACAAGTAGATACCAGAATAACCCAGGAAACAGTCATTGGATTGCTGTTAAAAGTATATTGAAATACCTTAGGAGGACTAAGGATATGTTTCTAATATATGGGTCTGGCGAGGAGGAACTCGCTGTAAGAGGTTACGTGGAAGCGAGTTTCCAAACTGATCGTGATGATTCTCGATCACAATCCGGTTATGTCTTCACATTAAATGGAGGTGCGGTCTCCTGGAAGAGTTCAAAACAGGATGTCGTTGCATTATCCACTACAGAGTCGGAGTACATTGCTGCCTCATTGGCAGCTCAGGAAGCTGCATGGATGATGAAATTCATCGACGACTTAGGAGTAGTCCCTTCCATTCAGGACCCTCTTGAGATCTTTTGTGACAACGAGGGTGCGATTGCTCAAATCAAGGAACCTCGTGCTCACCAAAAGACGCGTCACATTGAGCGGAGATTCAACTACATAAGGGATGAGGTTGAAAAAGGAAAGATATGTATTCGCAAAGTTCACACAGATCTTAATATAGCGGATCCACTCACGAAACTCTTACATGGTGTAAAACATCAAGGGCATGTTTGTGCATTAGGGCTTCGATATTCTAGTGATTGTTTGTGATCTGTTTTAAGTATTGTAATGGAACGAAATTGTTCAAACTCATTAATATAATTATGGTATTAATTTTGAGTTATGTTCTCATTTTGCATATTTTATCCATGAATAAGTAATTATTCTAAATTCCGTAGTCGATCACATTTGTGGGAACAAGTGTGAGGTTTAGGCTATTATGAACTTGGATTGGTATACATTCAGGTTGAATGTGGAGCAGGGTTGCTACCAAGGTTCATAGATATTTGTGGGATACAAATATTGGAAGACCCACTCTCAAGATTTACTGAATAGAGCCTTTGTGGTTGATCACATGTAATCTTGAGTAAAGGCGAATGTCATTGTATCCTCTGACCTGAGATACATATTGGGTTCGAATATTTACCAGGTATCGTGCCTTGATTCCTTCCTTCGCTATTCTGAAATATGGTAGTTCACAAGGAAGAACTCAGGCATGATGCAATGTATTTATGTTTAGGACGTATGTAGTCAAGATGGAATTTGTCCCTCTTATTCGTTGAGAGTCAGATGTCTAAGGCCTGATAAAGTTAAATCTAGAAGAGAGTGATCACTCTGTACCTCTTGGATTTAACATGACATCTAGGATGAAAGGAAATGATGAAAGATTCACCTATTCATATTCGAGATGGGAACTCGAAAGGGATGATGTTATTGAATGGCATAAAGTCATAACATATTGGGGGTGATGGACACTCGTTAGGTGGTATCCATCACTTGCATTAATTTCTTATGTTTCTCGTGCAAGTGGGAGATTGAAGGTATTTCGTATGCCCGAGAGACATATTAAATTAACGTGGCCACTATGTTGTGATCCAAGTTGGGTCATACCCAATAACAAGCTTACCGGCACCTTAAACATATTTAATATTGGCGATTGGTTCTTTAAATAAATACGTGACACTTGAACTTTAGAAAATCGGTTTTCTAAAATATTATCACTTGAAGCAAATTATTTGGATAATTTATATTTAATTATTTATAGGTTTAAATAATTATGTTGTATTATATTTTATAACTTGGTTTATAAAATATGTAAATAACAAATGCAAGGAATTAAATATAACAAGGTTTATATTCTACAAGTTTTATAAAACTATGGTCTTTTTTTTATAAAAATATAACCCACCCATGAGCTGAATTTGGGAAGCCCCATAAGGACACCCATGCTAGCATCTTTGTAGCTTTTAAGGTGACACCATTCCTTAGGTGCATGGGTGATTAAAAGACCAAGACATTCCTTGACTTCTACTAAGAAAATATACAACATTTCAAGTGCAAAATTAGCTCTCAAACCTGTCCAATTTTGCTGCTGCTGTTCGACATTTTGGGCAGAAAAAAGGGGTCTTTGAGCTTTTTTTTGGTCATTCAAGTGTCTCTAAATCCTAACTACATTAAGGGTGGTATTGGAGCACTAAAGCTTGTGGGTATTACAACTTGAGGCTTCAAGTTAGAAGCTAATATTCATCATCAACTTCATCCTTCAAATCAGCCCTCAAATTAGTTGAGGAGGTATAAATTCTTATTCCTTCTACTTAGTTTGTAAGCATATACTCAAGACTTGATAATTCATAATGGAATTCAATTGACAAAATGGTTTAACATATACACTTGTTTATAAAAGAAATAATGCTTCCGCTTGCCTTAATACTCATAAATTGGTTTTGTGATTATATAAACATTATGAACTTGTTGTTATATTGAATTCCATCAGACTTTTATTATAGTTAACTTTTAATCCCGATGCACTTTCAAAGCATTTAAAAAGACTCATGAGTTTTCGCAAATCACCAATACTCAATTCTCCGAAAAAATAGTATCGTCCGCATATTTTAAATGGGATACCAATACCTTATCTCTCCCCACTTCAATACCTTTGAAAAGCCCTTTTCGATCGCCGCTTTTGCAAGGATGTTAAGACCTTCCGCTGCGAGAATGAAAAGAAAAGGAGATAAGGGGTCGCCTTGTCTTACTCCTCTTTCCAGATTAAATTCATTAGTAGGCGACCCGTTAATTAAAACCGAGATTGAAGCCGATTTAAGACACCCGAGAATCCAATTCCTCCATTTGGATCCGAATCCCATACAATGCATAGTCTCCATTAAGTAATCCCAATTAAGGCAATCGAATGCCTTCTCAAAATCCACCTTAAAAAGCATTCCCTGCCTATGCGAATTTTTCAAGTATTCCACTACCTCGTTTGCTACTAAAGCGCCATCAAGAATGAATCTTCCTTTTAAAAACGCACTTTGTTCCAAACCGATAACATGAGGAATTACTTTTCTAAGTCGATTAGATAATAACTTCGAAATAATCTTATAGAAGCTCCCTATGAGACTAATGGGCCTATAATCACTAAAAGTTAAAGGATCCGGATTTTTGGGATTAAAGACACAAATGAAGCATTACAACCCTTAGAGAATTCACCCTTCTCCCAAAACCAATGAATAGCCTCAATTACCTCACTTTTTATGGTCTCCCAATATTTTTAAAAAAATCCCATGTTAAAGCCATCTGGCTCCGGGGATTTCGTCTACCACAATCTTTTATGGCCTCCCAAAGTTCCTCTTCCAAAAAAGGATCTTCTAACCTATTTGCTTCATTCGCAGAAATAACCTCATATCTCATATCCTCAAGACTAGCACGTGTTGAATTGACCTTAAAATGTCTAAAAGCTTCCTCTTTTATCAAACACGGATTTTCACACCATTCCCCATTAATGTTAATACCTCGGATGTTTCACTTGTTATACTTTCAACGTATTGTAGCATGAAATTTTTTTTTTATTCTCGTCCCCTTCGGTTACCCATTTAATTCGCGCCTTTTGTTTAAGCATATTTGTTTTGATTTTATCTTTTTCCATCCACTTTCTTCTCGACTCAAGCCATTTATGATGCTCAGATTCACTTAAACCACCCAACTCCGCCTTTAACTCCCAATCTGTTGCTGTTTTTTTCAGTAGCTTGATTTCCGTGTCTAATGAACCGAGATGAGTTTTGCTCCATTCCCTTAACGCAGATTTGACCCGTTTTAACTTATTGCGAAAGATGCAATCTTTTCAGTTACCTGAAATATCTTCATTCCAAGCTTGTTCGATAACACTGTTTACCCCATCCATGTATAACCAATCGTCAAAAATTTTAAACGGCTTCAGGCCAAAATCGATGACTTTATCTTGCAAAATAATAGGACAATGATCGGAGCGATCACGATCCATAGCAGTGGCACTTAAATCGACCCAAAGTTGAGAGAAGTTAACCGAAATCAGAAACCTATCGATTTTGCTCATCTTGACACCATCGTTACTAATACAAGTGAAACGTCTACCACCTAATGGAACATCTAATAATTGGTTTCTACCAATGAACTCATTGAATCTTTTCGCTCTACTTCCTATAAATTCACAATTGAATCTCTTCGACTCGTGTCTTACCTCATTAAAGTCGCCACAAAGAACCCACGAAACATCATCCTTGATATCCATGAACAACTTATCTAATAGATCCCACATCCTACGTTTTTTATCGTCATCATGAGGTCCGTAAATATTTATAATAATTGACTCTGCACCTGTACTTTTCTACTTACCCCTAATAGCTATAAAAAATTCCCCAATTAAACTTGCTGTGACTTCGAACACTCTAATATCCCAAATCATAATTTGCCCTCCCGATTTGCCTTCTTTAGGTTTTTGAATGTAATCACAGCCTGCCAACCCCCATAATGAAAATACCCAACTATCTTTAATCAAATTACACTTTGTCTCTTGCAATGCTAGAATCGAAGGTCTCTCTTTGTGACATATACCCTTTACCCACCCAAATTTACTTTCTTTACCCGAACCGAATCCACGAACGTTTAATGACACAATCTTCATAGGAACATAAATTACGAAAATAGGAGGACAAAACTTACTGGTGTTTCTTGGACCATTTAAGACCAAGCTTTGAACCAAACTCATGAACTTCCACGCTATCTTCTGAGATAGTCTGCTTATACTTTTTCTTCCTGCTGTTTCGTGACAATGACTTTGAGTTTAATTTTGACTCACCTTTTTTACCTCTTCTGCCACCATTTACGTTATCTTTTGAATCCCCCACTTCACCATGTGTTTTCTTCTTCTTCCTTGCAAGGTTATTTAAATTCATCATTCTGGATAAAGCCCGACAGTTCCAGTAACAATTGGAGGAATCTAAATAGTAATCTTTCCTCTTATTATGATTCTTTAGCACACATTTAGACATTGATTTCAATTTGGTAAGTATTTCGATTAATGGGATAGCCGAATCAGCAGAATTTGGTTGGGTGTCTGAAACATGACTAGTGGAATATGAAGAGGTATTAACTTAATTTAGATACCTTAACAGAATCAGCAACCACGTCTGTATTTCTATCTTGGGCTAACTCTTCTATATTTTTATTCACAGGCCCATCGTATGAAGAACCCACCATAAAGTTTCCATCCGGCCCACAATCTTCTATAGGTTTATCATTAAGCCCAGAGTCCCCAACCCCAATATCAATAGGACCAGTATGACTAACATTCTTTGTTGGACTGGACTTAACATTACAATTCTCGACATTAATTCCCATGCCCCCAGAACCTGTCGCCTTGGAATTAGGCGTAGGGTTATCTTTTCCTTCCATATTCCCAATGTCAGCACAATCATTATCAGATTCAAACAGTTGCTTAATCCCCATGCATGTAGACCCTTGATCTTCCATGACTTTAATGTTTTCCGGCGACCTACCGGCATCTTTGTTACCATGGCCCCCGGATTCCCATTCATGTTCTTCGTCGGAGCTGTAAATCGACTCAGAACTGAAGTTAGTGTCAACCGAAGCACCATCATCATCATCATTGTTCTCAGAATTGGTTGCAGGTGTACCCCCTTCAATTGAAACATCCCCATCTACTTCCAATTCCACTATACATGAAGGATCTTCTTTAATACAAACATACATGCACATTGAACCCTTGATGAGTTTTACCACCCCATTGATTAACTCATCATCCCATGTGTGAATCAAGACTTTCCCAACGATAAGGTTTTGACAATCTTTATCAATATTGCAATTTCTAGTGTGAATGACCCTTCCCCACCACTTTGCAATAGATCTAAAAGTTGAAACATGCCAACAGTTAAATGGAACCCCCATAATATCCACCCAAACTAATAATTCAATCATACCTTTCTTTCCACAAACTACAACTGATCAATCTTCGATCAAAGAATCAACTTTGTCAGATTCATCGATCTAATTCATCAAAGAATCATTAAAAGTTCAATTCTAGCCTAATTTCTAAACTTGATCAAATTTAAGCAAATATATCTGTAGAAGATGACTATAATCTCATCCTATATACCGAACATTGAAGAAGACACTAAATCACCAAATCATCCACTCTTTCTTCATCAGAAAGATAACCTAGGCCTCATTCTGATATTAAAGAAATTGACTGGAGTTAAAAACTACGTACAGTTCATGGAGAAGGTCAATGACAATTGTAGTTAATCTAAAAAATAAGCTACATATGTCACAGCAGAATCCATTGAACTAGACATAACTTCAAGGAATCGAGCTCTATGGGATAGCAATAATGACATGAAAATATCATGGATTCTCAACACTATAACAGATCCAGTACGTAACTCATTAAACTTTGTTAACGTCGTTGCTGCTTTATGGAGGGAGTTACAAGAACATTCTTATGGCCATAGAATATATCAGTTATCAAATGACATTGCTCAATTAGAACAAATTGATCATACTGTTGAGGTTTACTACCAAAAACTCAAATGTTTTTGGGATGAATTTGATGCTTTGGAAACACCTTACACTTGCACGTGCTTATGTAACCGTGATAATAGAAGAACAATTGGAGATCGGGACCAAAGGAAATGATTGATGCAATTTCTAATGGGCTTAGATGAGTGTTACTCCAATATATGAGGGCAGATTTAGATAATGCAATGACTTTTGTGATGCCCCGTACAAAATTAACGTGTAAGGGTCATCAACAACATGATCATTACAAGGTCAAACACTATATGCTGTTTTAAAATAAGTTTGCATTCATAACAAAGGGTGACGTCATAAGTTTTACAACCGAAAGTATGCTTCTATGAATAGAAGCAATTAACATAAGTACGAGACCCGTAGGTCATTACAAATTCATTGTTTCAAAAGTAACATAGTTTGTTAATGCAAGGTAAATGTTTCATGCAGAGACATCTCTAACAGAAGTAGCGGGTGTCTACACAGCAAGACTACAATAGCGGAAGCAATCAAACCTCTAAGCACCTGAGAAAACATGCTTAAAAATGTCAACACGAATGTTGGTGAGCTATAGTTTAAGTATAACAGTAATGTAAGGTAGGCCACGAGATTTCAGTATTTCAAAACAGTATGAAAAGTATATGTTCAACCGTGGGCACTTGGTAACTAACTTAACGTAATATCACCCCCTAAAAGTACACTTGGAGAGTGTGTAAGTTTATGAAGTATTAAACACCCATTAAATGCTAACGCTACTAGCCCGAGTGGGGATGTCAAACCCTATGGATCCATATCTAAGATTCGCGTTCACCGGTTCAAAGACCAATGACTAAACGTTACCAAGTTAAGGGAAAAGTTTATGCCGTTGTATAACCCACACATATATAAAGTTTAAGTACTCGTGCCTAGTATGTAAAACGTAAAATGCGCATGTATTCTCAGTTCCCAAAATAGTTAAAGTAAAAAGGGATGCTATAACTCACAGTGAAAAGTAGTAAAGTCGGTACGAGATAAGTAAGCAAGTAGTTGGTCCGAAAGGTCCTCAACCTAAGTCAAAAGTTACTAAGTTAGTAAATCGTTCCCAAAGGTTTAAAAGTATGTAAATTAGGTCTTAAGTATCATCATCATCAACAACATAAGTAAAAAGTAAAGTAAGTTTTCAATCAAGAATAGAGATCGAAACAAAGGCTGATTTTGTTCAGCTGCTACGACCTCTATACAAATCGAAAAGATGTGTAGTCAGTGGCTATGGATCTGTATGTGAGTCCTCCAACCACTGACCAATTTTCAGAACCAAACTCGTCTTCGTTTGACCGTGGCGACAGTTTAAGTGCGAGTAGGTCAGAAATTTCAGCATAACGTTACAAAGGTGTAGTGACTTTCGGAAGGCTATAAATCCTAAACCGTAAATCGGATTAAGACGAGTCCTAAACGAAAAGTCATCTACTCGAACCGAAAATTCAGGAAATTAACTTTTCTACTAGCCCAGGTGAAATGTCCCATTCATATTGATTATAAACATTCCATATTAATTGATTTCGTCGCGAGGTTTTGACCTCTATATGAGACGTTTTTCAAAGACTGCATTCATTTTTAAAACAACCATAACCTTTATTTTATCTATAAAGGTTTAAAAAGCATTATGTAGATTATCAAATAATGATAATCTAAAATATACCGTTTACACACTACCATTACATAATGGTTTACAATAAGAATATATTACATCAAAAATAAGTTTCTTGAATGCAGTTTTTACATAATATAATACAAGCATGGACTCCAAATCTTGTCCTTATTTTAGTATGCAACAGCGAAAGCTCTTAATAATCACCTGAGAATAAGCATGCTTAAAACGTCAACAAAAATGTTGGTGAGTTATAGGTTTAACCTATATATTATCAAATCATAATAATAGACCACAAGATTTCATATTTCAATATACATCCCATACATAGAGATAAAAATCATTCATATGGTGAACACCTGGTAACCGACATTAACAAGATGCATATAAGAATATCCCCTATCATTCCGGGAAATCCTTCGGACATGATAAAAATGAATTCGAAGTACTAAAGCATCCGGTACTTTGGATGGGGTTCGTTAGGCCCAATAGATCTATCTTTAGGATTCGCGTCAATTAGTAGATCGGTTTACTAATTCTTAGATTACCAAGCAAAAGGGGCATATTCGGCTTCGATCATTCACCCATATAATGTAGTTTCATTTACTTGTGTCTATTTCGTAAAACATTTATAAAAATGCATGTATTTTCATCCCAAAATATTAGAATTTAAAAGTGGGACTATAACTCACTTTCACAGATTTTTACTTCGTCGGGAAGTAAGACTTGGCCACTGGTCGATTCACGAACCTATAACAAATATGTACATATATATCAAAGTATGTTCAAAATATATTTACAATATTTTTAATACGTTTTACTGTTTTAAGTTTATTAAGTCAGCTGTCCTTGTTAGTAACCTACAACTAGTTGCCCATAATTAGATGTACAGAAATAAATTGATATATATTATCTTGAATCAATCCATGATCCAGTGTATACACGTCTCAGGCTAGATCACAACTCAAACTATATATATTTTTGGAATCAACCTCAACCCTGTATAGCTAACTCCAACATTACTGCATATAGAGTGTCTATGGTTGTTCCAAATAATATATATAGATGGGTCGATATGATATGTCAAAACATTTGCATACGTGTCTATGGTATCCCAAGATTACATAATATATTAGAATACATGTATAATACAATATAAGTTAGCTAGGATAGGATTTGTACAGAATTGTTACAATAATTCCCGTAGCTACAATAATCAAAAAAAAATATCTAATCTTGTTTTACCCATAACTTCTTCGTTTTAAATCCGTTTTGAGTGAATCAAATTGCTATGGTTTCATATTGAACTCTATTTTATGAATCTAAATAGGAAAAGTATAGGTTTATAGTCGGAAATATAAGTTACAAGTCATTTTTGTAAGAGGTAGTCATTTCAGTCGAAAGAACGACGTCTTGATGACCATTTTGAAAAACATACTTCCACTTTGAGTTTAACCATGATTTTTTGATATAGCTTCATGTTCATAAGAAAAATCATTTTCCCAGAAGAACAACTTTTAAATCAAAGTTTATCATAGTTTTTAATTATCAAACCCAAAACAGCACGCGGTGTTACTACGACGGCGTATGTCCAATTTTACGGTGTTTTTCGTGTTTCCAGGTTTTAAATTATTAAGTTAGCATATCATATAGATATAGGACATGTGTTTAGTTGATTTTAAAAGTCAAGTTAGAAGGATTAACTTTTGTTTGCGAACAAGTTTAGAATTAACTAAACTATGTTCTAGTGATTTCAAGTTTAAACCTTCGAATAAGATAGCTTTATATGTATGAATCGAATGATGTTATGAACATCATTACTACCTCAAGTTTTGTGGATAAACCTACTGGAAAAGAGACAAAAGGATCTAGCTTCAAAGGATCCTTGGATGGCTTGAAAGTTCTTGAAGCAGAATCATGACACGAAAACAAGTTCAAGTAAGATCATCACTCGAAATAAGATTGTTATAGTTATAGAAATTGACCCAAAGTTTGAATATGAGTATTACCTTGTATTAGAAAGATATATTACTGTAAATAAGAAAGATTTCTTGAGGTTGGATGATCACTTTACAAGATTGGAAGTAAGCTAGCAAACTTGGAAGTATTCTTGATTTTATGAAACTAGAACTTATAGAATTTATGAAGAACACATAGAACTTGAAGATAGAACTTGAGAGAGATCACTTAGATGAAGAAAATTGAAGAATGAAAGTGTTTGTAGGTGTTTTTGGTCGTTGGTATACGGATTAGATATAAAGGATGTGAAATTTTGTTTTCATGTAAATAAGTCATGAATGATTACTCATATTTTTGTAATTTTATGAGATATTTCATGCTAGTTGCCAAATGATGGTTCCCACATGTGTTAGGTGACTCAAATGGGCTACTAAGAGCTGATCACTGGAGTGTATATACCAATAGTACATACATCTAAAAGCTGTGTATTGTACGAGTACGAATACGGGTGCATACGAGTAGAATTGTTGATGAAACTGAACGAGGATGTAATTGTAAGCATTTTTGTTAAGTAGAAGTATTTTATAAGTGTCTTGAAGTCTTTAAAAAGTGTATGAATACATATTAAAACACTACATGTATATACATTTTAACTGAGTCGTTAAGTCATCGTTAGTCGTTACATGTAAATGTTGATTTGAAACCTTTAAGTTAACGATCTTGTTAAATGTTGTTAACCCAATGTTTATTATATCTAATGAGATGTTAAATTACTATATTATCATGATATTATGATATATTAATATATCTTAATATGATATATATACATTTAAATGTCGTTACAACGATAATCGTTACATATATGTCTCGTTTCGAAATCCTTAAGTTAGTAGTCTTGTTTTTACATATGTAGTTCATTGTTAATATACATAATGACATGCTTACTTATCATTTATCATGATTAAACATAGTGTAACAATATCTTAATATGATTCATATGTAATTAGTAAGACGTTGTTATAACAATAATCGTTATATATATCGTTTCGAGTTTCTTAATTCAATAAAAACAATTTTATGTATATAACTCATTTGTTAAAATACCTAATGAGATACTTACTTATCATAATATCATGTTAACTATATATATAATCATATATATGTCATCATATAGTTTTTACAAGTTTTAACGTTTGTGAATTACCGGTCAACTTGGGTGGTCAATTGTCTATATGAAACCTATTTCAATTAATCAAGTCTTAACAAGTTTAATTGCTTAACATGTTGGAAATACTTAATCATGTAAATATCAATTTCATTTAATATATATAAACATGGAAAAGTTCGGGTCACTACATGTAGCGTAACCTGTACTGCGGCTATGTTTGCAGTAAGAAAGGTACGAAATTCCTCTTCGCTCATATTCATGGTGTGTCGAGTAGTCGGTGCCATTTCCTTTAAAATAGCCAACTGAATCGAGTTAATCATACAGAATATTAAGAGTAGTTAATAGTATTTCGTAGCATAATATGAACTCATTTATAAAAGCTTTTTCTTCATATTAGCATTTTATAAGTTTAAATTCGGGTACTACCTACCCGTTAAGTTCATACTTAGTAGCTAATATACAATTCAACTACTATAATTCCATATGAAAATCTGATTATAATAATATATCACATATAAATATTCTTCAAACTTACAACATCGCTATATTACATATAACATGAAATATAGTACACTTTGAAACATGACAGTTTTGAAGATAAATCTAGTTAATACGCAAGTTGTTCAGCAAAGGAAATAAAGACACGTAATTCATAAGTCCAGAACAAGTCATGCATTCTGATTTTACTAAGACGACTTCCCATCCTTGGTCTTGTGGAAAATAACCAGTATGACCATTGGCTAGGCAGCATGTTGTAATGTCATCAAAAGGACGAGGGTTTCGTAATGTCCAACAGCCCCGTAATAATCTAAAAACCTTGTTTCTCACCCCAACTACTGAATCCGTCACTTGTGGGAAGGTTTTATTTAAAAGTTGCAATCCAATGTTCTTTTTCTCACTTTGGTAAGAAGCGAACATCACTAACCCGTAATCATAACATGCTTCTTTATGTTGCATGTTAGAAGCTCTTTCTAATTCACTAAATCCTATGTTGGGTTATGTTGAGTCAAAATAGGTTCTTAACCCGTAGCGTAAAATTGCATTTGGGTTCCCCGCATTTAATGCTTTAAAGAAAACACGGCGTAACTTACGGTCTCCCCAATGTGATATACCCCACCTATCAAAGGAAAGCCTTTTATAAACTAAGGCATTTCTGAAAAGTCTTTCAAATGTTTGACAAGTTAATTTCGCCATAACTAAATGTGCTGATGAATTCTGACCGACTCTAGACAAGATTTCCTCAATCATATCCTCTGGTAGGTCTTCTAAAATATTCGGTTGTCTACCCTTAACGTCCATTTTGTTTTTATACTGTAAAATAGACAAGGATTAGATTCGTAAAAGATAATTAATAAACAATACAAGCAATTTTTACATAGAACATAAAAGTACAAGCACACTACAATACATATAATACACAACATGATTACAACCTTCCAATCTGAATCACTGGTTTCTTCTTCTTCGGACTTGGTTCGTTTTCCTAATTTTCTAGGAATATATGGTGTTCCTCTAATACGAGCCGTCATTTTCCATAATGGTTTAGAAAAACCTGGTGGTTTAGAGGTTCCCGGGTCATTGTTACATTTTAGGAAATACGGATGTTGCCGATACATATAAAGTTCATCGTGGTTGGAATCGGGTTTCTCTATTTTTATACCTTTTACCTTATTATTTTCTTTCGCTTTATTAAATTAGGTCTAGGTAATTTCTATAACATCATCGGAATCCTCATCGGGATCCGATTCATCGGAAAATTGGTAATCTTCCCAATATTTTGTTTCCTCGGCGGAAACACCATTGACCATTATTAACTTTGGTCCGTTGGTTAAGGATTTTCTTTTATTTACTCGATTTACTATAGGTATCAATATTTCTTCCTCCGGAACCTCTTCTTCTTCTGTTCCTCCTCTTCCGATTCATCCTCTTCTGGTTCCTCTTTTTCCGGTTCCTCCCCTTCCGGTTCCTCCTCTTCCGGTTCCTCTTCGGGAATTTGTGAATCTTCCCAAAATATATTCGACTCTTCATTATTATTAGGTTAATCAATGGGATTTGTACTAGAGGTAGACATCTATCACACAATATCAAACACGTTAAGGGATTAATATATCACATAATATTTACATGTTAATAATATATAGTTTCCAACAAAAAAATGTTAAGCAATCGTTTTTTGAAGAAAAACACGGTCGAAGTCCAGACTCACTATGTAGCGACCCCGACAAATCGTCAAGTGACGGCGTCATCTACGTGGGTCCCATTACCTGGTCATAAGTCTTTATGACAACGTTTGACCAAAATATGTCGCCTTCATTTCAAAATAAAGATTGTTTTCAAAGTTTACAAGAATAGTTCAACCATAGGTTAAGTTACAAGGTTATAAGTACAAATGAAATCTAGGCGACACGGTTTAAAGTAAAGTCAAAGACGCTCCATGAAATGCATGTATACTCGACATCCAATGCAAGTATCAAATAGTGAGCGGAAGCATGTTTCACATATCGTGCAAGCCCTGAGAAAAACATAGAAATCTGTCAACGAAAAACGTTGGTGAAATCATAGGTTTAAGTAAGTAAGTGAGTAAAAGTAAGTAAGTCGAACCACAAGGTTTGCAAAGTTGAAATAATAGTAACACATTCTAAAAGTTAATATTCACGAGCACCCAATTATCAAAACTTAACATTCCGTCCGTTGAATACCCCATCAATTAGTGCTAGAACAACACTGTTTCCCGAAAATATATTTCATCCGTAGACGGTAGCGAACCGTCAAAGATGAGGGTTGTCAAACCCATATGGCCATATAACATAAGTTCTCTCTTACACCATCTGATGTAACTAATGATAATCGGATTGAGGATTTTCGTTCTAAACTCGTATGTAGAATGTTTGTTTTCCCGTTCTTGTGTTCACTTAGTTCAAAAGAATCGTTTATGTTTTCTCATCCCAAAAGTAAGTTCAAAAGAGTAAAAAGTGGGACTATGATCTCACCTCGAGTGCACGAGTATAAAAGTACTTCACAAAGTAAACGTGTGCATGAAAGTTGCTTAGCCTTGACCTAAACAAGTAAGTTGTATCAATTAACTAGTTACGACACAGGGTCGGGCGAAATGTGTTCAATTAGTCCTATGACTCATTACGACTCAATTACATAGCATGTGAATCACGTTGTCAAGTTTCATGCAAGATACAAGTACAGAAACAAGTTAGGAGGGTTGCATAATCATTTGGTTAAGTTTGACAAAAAGTCAAACTTTGGTCGGTCAAAGTCAACGAAAGTCAACACGTTCGGGTCGGGTCCCGAACTATTTTTCTAAGCTTAGAAGTCATATATGAGCATGTTGGCCAAGTTACATGTTAATCGGAGGTGCGTAGCATAGCAAACATTTTTCGAAATTTGACAAAGTAGGTCAGAACCCAAACACGGCTATTGCCGCGCCGCGGCCAGAGGTGTCGCGCCGCGACCTAACACGTGGTCTGGCACCTGGTCAGTTTCAAGGTTCAAGTCTTGGTCAAAACTTCAAACAACCACAAAACGCAAACCGTAAACAACTAGAAGACGTATCTTATACCGCTGGAAAGCTCTTTTGACAAGGAACACAACTAAGCACTTATCATCAAACGACAACATCATTTACAATAGCCGAAAACTCATCAAGTGATCATTAAACGTTCATTTCAAGGTTTCAAGTTCATCAAATGCAATTTGAGTTTCGGGAAACCAATTCACACATATGATATGCCGTTTTGAAGGTAATGGAGCATACATTACTACTAAACACTAACAATTAACATTCCATGACATTCAAGCATCCAAAAATTCATGTCAAGAACTATCAAACCCTAGTCAAACATCTCAAAATCAATAATCATGTTTTTGAAGTTTTCTTAATCATCCTCCACATCAAATTGAAGCTAATGATGCTAGTAACACATTTAATACATGAACTTTAACAATTAAACAACTTTTAATCATCCAACATCAAAGATTTAGCAAGCAATTTTCATAATGAACTAGTTACACCAAATACAACAAATCGAGCATACAAATTACATACACGACATCACAATGAGCCATAGACACTAATTAACAACTTTATAAGTCAAGAACACGAATTTAAAGAAATCTAGTGTTTTAGAAATGTTACCCAAATGTGATGAAGTTGGTACCAAATCGAAGAGGATGAAGAGAGGATCACGAATATGTAGTCGGATTTGTTGTGAGCTTCCAAGATCAAAATTAGATGATGAATTTTGTGTTTGAGTTCTTGAGAGAAAAGGAAGAAAGAAAAAGAGGAAGAAGATGGTGAAATGAAGTGTGTGGTGGTGAGGATTCACTAGTTAGCCAAGTTTACCCGAGTGGCGAGATTAGTCCCTCAAGTTTGTTGTCGGGTGCGGGAAATAACCAAACGAATATTTTTAAAACGCAAGTTAACGAGAGATGTTATAATCGAGTAACGGGATTATCATGAACACTAGTTAACGAAGTGCACGAGTATAGGTGACGAGGGATGTTATTAAAAAAAAAAGACGGTGTTAAAATAATTTAACGGAAAAACGCGGGATGTTACATTATCCACACCTTAAAAGAAATTTCGTCCCGAAATTTAGTTGGAAGTAATAGTCGATGTCTCTTCCTTGAGACCTTGCATTGCCAATGCTATGAATAAGTGAAGATACGTCCTTGGGCATTCCCAAGAATTTGGACAGTCGGGGTTTTATGTTGTATTAAGGCTTGGTTTTACGATCCACAGTTTCAACCGGCCTTTCTACGAAGAGGAGTTGTCATCAATAGTAAGTTTATCTAGAAGGATAGCACGTTCCTGTTCCGCAGGACACGTATCTAAGTTTGTTACATGGAATGTAAGGTAAACGGAAACTTAATTGAGTCGGAGGTTCTAAACGGTAGGAAGCGGTTCCTATACGCCCCAAGGTTTCAAAAGGGTCAACGTGTCACGGGTTTTAACTTTCCCTGATTCCCGAAGTGGATCACACCTTTCCAAGGTGCGGGTTCTCAATATTACACTGTTACACACAGGGATTTTTGTGAGGTTTTCATCTAAGTTTGGTATAACTCTTTTGGTGACTATGGGTTGTCTCGAGCCCTTCTCGGATTTGAATGATCTCAATTGTTGTTTCTTGATGGAGTTCAGATTCGGTGATTTGCTTGCCACATGTTTTGGTTAAATGAACAGGGGTATCACATCTGCGGTCATATAGGGTTTCGGAAGTGTTGCGTTAATATACGAATGATAGCTGTCGTTGTAAGAAGAACTACTAAAGGTGACAATACGAGTTTGTGACATGTCTTTCCAAGACGTAAATCGTTCGTTTGCTCGGTTCATCGATTTGTGGGTGGTACGCAGTACTCATGTCTAAGCGGGTTCCCAAGGTTTCTTGCAAAACTAGAAGCGATACGAGTATTGATTCGAGGTAATTGGCAATGGTACACCGTATTGGGAAAAAAAAAATTCCTTAAGATATGTTTGAACGAGTTAGTTAGGGCTCAAAATGTTCGTTAGGACTATTCACCCTCGTGGTGAATACTAATGTAATATGAAGAGTTTCTCTATCCATCAAATTGTTACAAAGGTTTCCTTATACGGAGGTGCGAGCGATGAAGGTAGGAGTGAAATGAGGACTTAGATAGGATGAGTTTACATCTCGAGGTTGCCATATTGTGTATCCAGTTGTTAAAAGTTGAAGTTTGAAAGAGAAACGAGATAGTACACGTAGTTGTATAGTTCGGGGTTGCATAGTAGTGGGTCGTTTATCGGAAACACAAGGACGTTAAGTCGAAGAAGAGTGAAGTATCTTTGGATTGTGGGTTACCTTAAGTTCCAGTAACATCAGACGGTAACGGTGGGATAACAGAGGTATTCGAATTCTTCGTGCGAAGTAGTAAATCTCAGTTACATTGATTTTGAGTCGAGAGGGTATGCCTTTCGGCGTTCAAGTAGAAATATCTCCATATTTGGGTTCCATATAGTGCTATACGAATTTAGCTAGTAATGTTGATGTGAAAAATCACACTCAAGGTTCGGGCACGGAGGGGTTTAAATTTTTCCTTCAATGAGTTAACGAGGTTAGAAGTCGTGTAACACGAGAAAAGTCAGAAATGAATCTTCGGTAATAACCGGCGAGATCTAAGATTTTTACGAATACAAGTCCGAGTTGGTAGAGTTTCCTGATTACATGCGGCTTGATTTCGAGATTGATTGTAATGCCTTGACCATTAACATCATGGTCTAGAAAATTGGACTTCGTTCAACAGAAATTCTCACTCGGAGAATTTGGTATAGAGTTGCTATTTTCTCAAAAGTTCGAGCGTAAGATGGTGATGTTGTTCGTTTTCCTTCTTTACTTAAATAAGTTAAGATGTCATCCATAAATACGATAACAGATTTGTCTAGATAAGTTGCATACGTGGTTTAGGAGGTTCATGAATACGGACGGAGCCCTAAATAAATCAAACGGTACTAAGAGAGATTTACAACTAACGTTGCGAGTTCGGAAAAAAATGGCTTAGGAGACATCGTCTCCCTTAACCCCCAATTGACGATAACCGGAACGGAGGTCGTTTTGGAATACACACGGGATTCATGCAAGAAATCATGAGGTCATGGATGCGAGGGAGAGGGTATCGGTTTCCAACCGAAAATTACTCAGTTCACAATAATCTATACAAGATGATGGGGAAACATTTTCTTTTTAACGAATAGGTTCCGAGCTCCCTAGTTCTATAGGTTTCAAGTCAAAAGTCTTAACGTATATCCTCCAATAAAATTTATAGGCACACAATATTTTCCGTTGGTCACTTAAATTGCCTAAGTAGTGTCTAGGGGAAAAAAGGTGAAGTGCAAAGAGTATGAGTCAGAGCCTTGTTTATAAAACGTCTAACGGTAACCGAATCGAATAAACATGAAACGTGAGAATTTCGAGAAGAAACATACCCGTGACTAGTCCATCGTTGTCTCGGGCGTCCTAGGCGTTGATGTTGAAAGTTTAACGGCGTGCGTTGGGGTTGATTTTCTTATTTGGGCATTCATTCCTAAAATGACCCGTTTGGCCACATGTGTAGCAAGTGACCGACTTTTGTGTGTTGGGTCCCTTTCGAGGGACGGGGGTGGCACTTCCACAATGTTTGTTGATGTGACCACTTCCTTGGCGCCGGTGGCGAAACCTGCCACATCCTTCAAAGTGATGCTTGTGGCATTCGTTAGAAAAAGGTAGTTTTCCGGCATAGCCTTTCTTGTCGTTGGAGGTGAAAGGCTTCTTGGCGGGGTTGTTGTTATTGTTGTGGTTGCTAAATTGAGAGGCTCCCCATGTTCTTTTGTTGTTACTCGGGTGGTTCTCGACCATTGGTGCCGGTGCTTCTATTTCATTCACCGTTTCCAAAGTTTGGTGGGCCTTTGCTAAAGCCTCTTGTAGGTTAGTGGGTTGGGATGTCATTACCCCGTGTTAAATGCTCTTAGGGAGGCCATCCATGTAAAGTTCGACTCTTAGGGATTCGGGAGTCATGAGATTGGGACACATTGAGGCTAGTTCGGTAAACCGTTGATTATAAGCTTTGAGGTCATTCCCGACCGTTTTTAAATTCCTTAGACCCTGTTCGAGCCTTCGAGTCTCGTCGCGCAGAAAGTATTCGGTGATCATTCTTTCTCTTAATTCGGTCCAAGAGAGTGTGTGGGCTTCATCAATACCCACCGATTGTACGTACTTGTCCCACCACGAAAGAGCAATGCCGGTGAAAGTGAGGGTGGAAAACTTGACCTTATCTTGGTCTCGACAACCGCTTATGTTAAAAACGGTCTCCATTTGTTCAAACCATCGGGTGAGAACAACCGGTCCTCCGGTTCCATCGAAAGTGGGAGGGTTGTACTTCATGAAGTTCTTGTAGGAGCAACCTTCGCTTGAATTACCGGCTCCATGATCGTTGTTGTTAGAAAAGTGATCGGCTACGGCCGTACCCACGACGGTGGTTATCATTCGTTGAAGAGCTTGTCCTAAAGTTTCGAGAGGAGTATTTTGTTGACCTTGGTGAGCCATTGTTCCTTCATGACACAAGAATATCGTTGGTTAGTATTTTCAACAATACTAACCGGAGTATGGAATAAGGATAAAGAGAAAATTTTCCTTGACTCGCCTTAAATTCTCTATGTCATAGTGTCGGAACGTCCATGTGAATCACCGTAATATAATCCCGGAAATTATATTACCCTGATTCTCATGTGCATTTAACATTACTTCATAAAGTCAAGGTGGCGCATCAACAAAATTTATCAACGTAAGATCAAGATCGAATACGAGTTAGATATGATAGAAGAGTTCGAGTATAAATGCACAAATAGTAAAGTAATTCCTACTTCAGTCTATATGCCGGTTGTAGTCTAGATTCACCTATGTACCCTATGACTCGGGGTGGACACAAATGAACTCTAAATCCCTACAACCAAGGCTCTGATACCACTTGTAGCGACCCAAACAAATCGTCAAGTGACGGCGTCGTCTACGTGGGTCCCATTACCTGGTCATAAGTCTTTATGACAACGTTTGACCAAAATATGTCGCCTTCATTTCAAAATAAAGATTGTTTTCAAAGTTTACAAGAATAGTTCAACCATAGGTTAAGTTACAAGGTTATAAGTACAAATGAAATCTAGGCGACACGGTTTAAAGTAAAGTCAAAGACGCTCCATGAAATGCATGTATACTCGACATCCAATGCAAGTATCAAATAGTGAGCGGAAACATGTTTCACATATCGTGCAAGCCCTGAGAAAAACATAGAAATCTGTCAACGAAAAACGTTGGTGAAATCATAGGTTTAAGTAAGTAAGTGAGTAAAAGTAAGTAAGTCGAACCACAAGGTTTGCAAAGTTGAAATAATAGTAACACATTCTAAAAGTTAATATTCACGAGCACCCAATTATCAAAACTTAACATTCCGTCCGTTGAATACCCCATCAATTAGTGCTAGAACAACACTGTTTCCCGAAAATATATTTCATCCGTAGACGGTAGCGAACCGTCAAAGATGAGGGTTGTCAAACCCATATGGCCATATAACATAAGTTCTCGCTTACACCATCTTATGTAACTAATGATAATCGGATTGAGGATTTTCGTTCTAAACTCGTATGTAGAATGTTTGTTTTCCCGTTCTTGTGTTCACTTAGTTCAAAAGAATCGTTTATGTTTTCTCATCCCAAAAGTAAGTTCAAAAGAGTAAAAAGTGGGACTATGATCTCACCTCGAGTGCACGAGTATAAAAGTACTTCACAAAGTAAACGTGTGCATGAAAGTTGCTTAGCCTTGACCTAAACAAGTAAGTTGTATCAATTAACTAGTTACGACACAGGGTCGGGCGAAATGTGTTCAATTAGTCCTATGGCTCATTACGACTCAATTACATAGCATGTGAATCACGTTGTCAAGTTTCATGCAAGATACAAGTACAGAAACAAGTTAGGAGGGTTGCATAATCATTTGGTTAAGTTTGACAAAAAGTCAAACTTTGGTCGGTCAAAGTCAACGAAAGTCAACACGTTCGGGTCGGGTCCCGAACTATTTTTCTAAGCTTAGAAGTCATATATGAGCATGTTGGCCAAGTTACATGTTAATCGGAGGTGCGTAGCATAGCAAACATTTTTCGAAATTTGAAAAAGTAGGTCAGAACCCAAACACGGCTATTGCCGCCCCGCGGCCAGAGGTGTCGCGCCGCGACCTAACACGTGGTCTGGCACCTGGTCAGTTTCAAGGTTCAAGTCTTGGTCAAAACTTCAAACAACCACAAAACGCAAACCGTAAACAACTAGAAGACGTATCTTATACCGTTGGAAAGCTCTTTTGACAAGGAACACAACTAAGCACTTATCATCAAACGACAACATCATTTACAATAGCCAAAAACTCATCAAGTGATCATTAAACGTTCATTTCAAGGTTTCAAGTTCATCAAATGCAATTTGAGTTTCGGGAAACCAATTCACACATATGATATGCCGTTTTGAAGGTAATGGAGCATACATTACTACTAAACACTAACAATTAACATTCCATGACATTCAAGCATCCAAAAATTCATGTCAAGAACTATCAAACCCTAGTCAAACATCTCAAAATCAATAATCATGTTTTTGAAGTTTTCTTAATCATCCTCCACATCAAATTGAAGCTAATGATGCTAGTAACACATTTAATACATGAACTTTAACAATTAAAAAACTTTTAATCATCCAACATCAAAGATTTAGCAAGCAATTTTCATAATGAACTAGTTACACCAAATACAACAAATCGAGCATACAAATTACATACACGACATCACAATGAGCCATAGACACTAATTAACAACTTTATAAGTCAAGAACACGAATTTAAAGAAATCTAGTGTTTTAGAAATGTTACCCAAATGTGATGAAGTTGGTACCAAATTGAAGAGGATGAAGAGAGGATCACGAATATGTAGTCGGATTTGTTGTGAGCTTCCAAGATCAAAATTAGATGATGAATTTTGTGTTTGAGTTCTTGAGAGAAAAGGAAGAAAGAAAAAGAGGAAGAAGATGGTGAAATGAAGTGTGTGGTGGTGAGGAGTCACTAGTTAGCCAAGTTTACCCGAGTGGCGAGATTAGTCCCTCAAGTTTGTTGTCGGGTGCGGGAAATAACCAAACGAATATTTTTAAAACGCAAGTTAACGAGAGATGTTATAATCGAGTAACGGGATTATCATGAACACTAGTTAACGAAGTGCACGAGTATAGGTGACGAGGGATGTTATTAAAAAAAAAAGACGGTGTTAAAATAATTTAACGGAAAAACGCGGGATGTTACACACTAATGCATCTTTACAAACTCAGTAAGACACACTAATGCAATTTTCTAGTTTTCTAAGACCAACGCTCGGATACCAACTGAAATGTCCCGTTCATATTGATTATAAACGTTCCATATTAATTGATTTCGTCGCGAGGTTTTGACCTCTATATGAGACGTTTTTCAAAGACTGCATTCATTTTTAAAACAACCATAATCTTTATTTTATCTATAAAGGTTTAAAAAGCATTACGTAGATTATCAAATAATGATAATCTAAAATATACCGTTTACACACAACCATTACATAATGGTTTACAATAAGAATATATTACATCAAAAATAAGTTTCTTGAATGCAGTTTTTACATAATATAATACAAGCATGGACTCCAAATCTTGTCCTTATTTTAGTATGCAATAGCGGAAGCTCTTAATAATCACCCGAGAATAAACATGCTTAAAACGTCAACAAAAATGTTCGTGAGTTATAGGTTTAACCTATATATTATCAAATCATAATAATAGACCACAAGATTTCATATTTCAATATATATCCCATACATAGAGATAAAAATCATTCATATGGTCAACACCTGGTAACTGACATTAACAAGATGCATATAAGAATATCCCCTATCATTCCGGGAAATCCTTCGGACATGATAAAAACGAATTCGAAGTACTAAAGCATCCGGTACTTTGGATGGGTTTCGTTAGGCCCAATAGATCTATCTTTTGGATTCGCATCAATTAGTAGATCGGTTTACTAATTCTTAGATTACCAAGCTAAAGGGGCATATTCGGCTTCGATCATTCACCCATATAATGAGTTTCATTTACTTGTGTCTATTTCCTAAAACATTTATAAAAATGCATGTATTTTCATCCCAAAATATTAGAATTTAAAAGTGGGACTATAACTCACTTTCACATATTTTTACTTCGTCGGGAAGTAAGACTTGGCCACTGGTCGATTCACGAACCTATAACAAATATGTACATATATATCAAAGTATGTTCAAAATATATTTACAACATTTTTAATACGTTTTACTATTTTAAGTTTATTAAGTCAGCTGTCCTTGTTAGTAACCTACAACTAGTTGCCCATAATTAGATGTACAGAAATAAATTGATATATATTATCTTGAATCAATCCACGACCCAGTGTATACACGTCTCAGGCTAGATCACAACTCAAACTATATATATTTTTGGAATCAACCTCAACCCTGTATAGCTAACTCCAACATTACTGCATATAGAGTGTCTATGGTTGTTCCAAATAATATATATAGATGGGTCGATATGATATGTCAAAACATTTGCATACGTGTCTATGGTATCCCAAGATTACATAATATATTAGAATACATGTATAATACAATATAAGTTAGCTAGGATATGATTAATATAGATTTGTTACCAATTTTCATGTAGCTACAACAAGCAAAAAATAACCAATCTTGTTTTACCCATAACTTCTTCGTTTTAAATCCGTTTTGAGTGAATCCAATTGCTATGGTTTCATATTGAACTTAAGTTTATGAATATATACATAAAAAGTATATGTTTATAGTCAGAATTACATGTTACAAGTCATTTTTGTAAAGGTAGTCATTTAAGTCGAAAGAACGACGTCTAGATGACCATTTTGGAAAACATACTTCCACTTTGAGTTTAACCATGATTTTTGGTTATAGTTTCATGTTCATAAGAAAAATCATTTTCCCATAAGAACAAATTTTAAATCAAAATTTATCATAGTTTTTAATTAACTAACCCAAAACAGCCCGCGGTGTTACTACAACGGCGTATATCCGGTTTTACGGTATTTTTCGTGTTTTCCGGTTTTAAATCATTAAGTTAGCATATAATATAGATATATAACATATGTTTAGTTGATTTTAAAAGTCAATTTAGAAAGATTAACTTTTGTTTGCGAACAAGTTTAGAATTAACTAAACTATGTTCTAGTGATTTTAAGTTTAAACCTTCGAATAAGGTAGTTTTATATATATGAATCGAATGATGTTATGAACATCATTACTACCTCAGGTTTTGTTGATAAACCTACTGGAAATGAGAAAAATAGATCTAGCTTCAAAGGATCCTTGGATGGCTCGAAAGTTCTTGAAGCAGAATCATGACACGAAAACAAGTTCAAGTAAGATTTCCACTCAAAATAAGATTGTTATAGTTATAGAAATTGAATCAAAGTTTGAATATGAGTATTACCTTGTATTAGAAAGATATCTTACTGCAAATAAGAAAGATTTCTTGAAGTTTGATGATCACTTTACAAGATTGGAAGTAAGCTAGCAAACTTGGAAGTATTCTTGATTTTATGAAACTAGAACTTATAGAATTTATGAAGGACACTTAGAACTTGAAGATAGAACTTGAGAGAGATCACGTAGATGAAGAAAATTGAATAATGAAAGTGTTTGTAGGTGTTTTTGGTCGTTGGTATATGGATTAGATATAAAGGATGTGTAATTTTGTTTTCATGTAAATAAGTCATGAATGATTACTCATATTTTTGTAATTTTATGAGATATTTCATGCTAGTTGCCAAATGATGGTTCCCACATGTGTTAAGTGACTCATATGGGCTACTAAGAGCTGATCATTAGAGTGTATATACCAATAGTACATACATCTAAAAGCTGTGTATTGTACGAGTACGAATACGGGTGCATACGAGTAGAATTGTTGATGAAACTGAACGAGGATGTAATTGTAAGCATTTTTGTTAAGTAGAAGTATTTTGATAAGTGTCTTGAAGTCTTTTAAAAGTGTATGAATACATATTAAAACACTACATGTATATACATTTTAACTGAGTCGTTAAGTCATCGTTAGTCGTTACATGTAAATGTTGATTTGAAACCTTTAAGTTAACGATCTTGTTAAATGTTGTTAACCCAATGTTTATTATATCTAATTAGATGTTAAATTATTATATTATCATGATATTATGATATATTAATATATCTTAATATGATATATATACATTTAAATGTTGTTACAACGATAATCGTTACATATATGTCTCGTTTCGAAATCCTTAAGTTAGTAGTCTTGTTTTTACATATGTAGTTCATTGTTAATATACATAATGAAATGTTTACTTATCATTTATCATGATTAAACATAGTGTAACAATATCTTAATATGATTCATATGTAATTAGTAAGACGTTGTTATAACGATAATCGTTATATATATCGTTTCGAGTTTCTTAATTCAATAAACACAATTTTATGTATATAACTCATTGTTAAAATACCTAATGAGATACTTACTTATCATAATATCATGTTAACTATATACATAATCATATATATGTCATCATATAGTTTTTACAAGTTTTAACGTTCGTGAATCGCCGGTTAACTTGGGTGGTCAATTGTCTATATGAAACCTATTTCAATTAATCATGTCTTAACAAGTTTGATTGCTTAACATGTTGGAAACACTTAATCATATAAATAACAATTTCATTTAATATATATAAACATGGAAAAGTTCGGGTCACTACAGTACCTACCCGTTAAATAAATTTCGTCCCGAAATTTTAAGCAGTTGGAGGTGTTGACGTATCTTCTGGAAATAAGTGTGGGTATTTCTTTTTCATATGATCTTCTCGTTCCCAGGTGAAATCGGGTCCTCTATGAGCATTCTATCGAACCTTAACAATTGGTATCTTGTTTTGCTTAAGTCTTTTAACCTCACGATCCATTATTTCGACGGGTTCTTCGATGAATTGAAGTTTTTCATTTATTTGGATTTCGTCTAACGGAATAGTGAGATCTTCTTTAGCAAAACATTTCTTCAAATTCGAGACGTGGAAAGTGTTATGTACAGCAGCGAGTTGTTGAGGTAACTCAAGTCGGTAAGCTACTGGTCCGACACGATCAATAACCTTGAATGGTCCAATATACCTTGGATTTAATTTCCCTCATTTACCAAATCGAACAACGCCTTTCCAAGGTGCAACCTTAAGCATGACCATCTCTCCAATTTCAAATTCTATATCTTTTCTATAATTTCGGCGTAGCTCTTTTGTCGACTTTGGGCGGTTTTCAACCGTTGTTGAATTTGGATGATCTTCTCGGTAGTTTCTTGTATTATCTCCGGACCCGTAATCTGTCTATCCCCCACTTCACTCCAACAAATCGGAGACCTGCACTTTCTACCATAAAGTGCTTCAAACGGCGCCATCTCAATACTTGAATGGTAGCTGCTGTTGTAGGAAAATTCTGCTAACGGTAGATGTCAATCCCAACTGTTTCCGAAATCAATAACACATGCTCATAGCATGTCTTCAAGCATTTGTATCATCCTTTCGCTCTGCCCATCTGTTTGTGGATGATAGGCAGTACTCATGTCTAGACGAGTTCCTAATGCTTGCTGTAATGTCTGCCAGAATCTTGAAATAAATCTGCCATCCCTATCAGAGATAATAGAGATTGGTATTCCATGTCTGGAGACGACTTCCTTCAAATACAATCATGCTAACTTCTCCATCTTGTCATCTTCTCTTATTGGCAGGAAGTGTGCTGATTTGGTGAGACGATCAACTATTACCCAAATAGTATCAAAACCACTTGCAGTCCCTGGCAATTTAGTGATGAAATCCATGGTAATGTTTTCCCATTTCCATTCCGGGATTTCGGGTTGTTGAAGTAGACCTGATGGTTTCTGATGCTCAGCTTTGACCTTAGAAGACGTCAAACATTCTCCTACATATTTAGCAACATCGGCTTTCATACCCGGCCACAAAAAATGTTTCTTGAGATCCTTGTACATCTTCTCCGTTCCAGGATGTATTGAGTATCTGGTTTTATGAGCTTCTCTAAGTACCATTTCTCTCATATCTCCAAATTATGGTACCCAAATTCTTTCAGCCCTATATCGGGTTCCATCTTCTCGAATATTAAGATGCTTCTCCGATCCTTTGGGTATTTCATCCTTTAAATTTCCCTCTTTTAAAACTCCTTGTTGCGCCTCCTTTATTTGAGTAGTAAGGTTAGTGTGAATCATTATATTCATAGATTTTACACGAATGGGTTCTCTGTCCTTTCTGCTCAAGGCGTCGGCTACCACATTTGCCTTCCCCGGGTGGTAACGAATCTCAAAGTCGTAATCATTCAATAATTCAATCCACCTGCGCTGCCTCATGTTCAGTTGTTTCTGATTAAATATGTGTTGAAGACTTTTGTGGTCGGTATATATAATACTTTTGACCCCATATAAGTAGTGCCTCCAAGTCTTTAATGCAAAAACAACCGCGCCTAATTCCAAATCATGCGTCGTATAATTCTGTTCGTGAATCTTCAATTGTCTAGACGCATAAGCAATTACTTTCGTTCGTTGCATTAATACACAACCGAGACCTTGCTTTGAGGCGTCACAATATATCACAAAATCATCATTCCCTTCAGGTAATGACAATATAGGTGCCGTAGTTAACTTTTTCTTTAACAATTGAAATGATTTCTCTTGCTCATCTTTGCATTCAAATTTCTTCCCTTTATGCGTTAATGCAGTCAAGGGTTTTGCTATTCTGGAAAAGTCTTGGATGAACCTTCTGTAGTAACCAGCTAGTCCTAAAAACTGGCGTATGTGTTTCAGAGTTTTTGGGGTTTCCCACTTTTCAACGGTTTCAATCTTTGCTGTATCCACCTGAATACCTTCTTTGTTCACTATGTGACCGCGGAATTGAACTTCTTCCAACCAAAATGCACGAAAAACTTAACGTACAGTTTTTCTTTTCTTAGAAACTCTAGCACTTTTCTCAAATGTTCTTCGTGCTCTTGATCATTCTTCGAGTAAATAAGTATGTCATCGATGAAAACAATGACAAACTTATCAAGATATGGCCCACACACTCGGTTCATGAGGTCCAGGAACACAGCTGGTGCGTTAGTCAATCCAAACGACATAACCATAAACTCGTAATGACCGTAACGCATCCTAAAAGCAGTCTTTGGAATATCATCCTCCTTCACCCGCATTTGATGATATCCAAAACGTAAATCGATCTTTGAATAAACACACGAGCCTTGTAGTTGATCAAATAAGTCGTGGATTCTCTGTAGTGGGTAGCGGTTCTTGATGGTAAGTTTGTTCAACTCTCGGTAGTCGATACACAACCTGAATGTACCATCTTTCTTCTTGACAAACAAAACAGGAGCTCCCCATGGTGATGTGCTTGGTCGAATGAAACCACGCTCTAAAAGTTCCTGTAACTGACTTTGTAATTCTTTCATTTCGCTGGGTGCGAGTCTGTATGGAGCACGAGCTATTGGTGCAGCTCCTGGTACAAGGTCTATTTGAAATTCAACGGATCGATGTGGGGGTAATCCTGGTAATTCTTTCGGAAATACATCGGGAAATACTTTTGCGACGGGAACATCACTGATGTTCTTTTCTTCAGGTTTAACTTCCTCGATGTGTGCTAGAATGACGTAACAACCTTTTCTTATTAGTTTTTGCGCCTTCAAACTACTAATAAGATTTAATTTCGCGTTGTTCTTTTCTCCGTACACCATTAAAGGTTTTCCTTTTTCACGCATAATGCGAATCGCATTTTTGTAACAAATGACCTCTGCTCTCACCTTTTTCAACCAGTCCATGCCAATTATTACATCAAAACTCCCTAACTCGACTGGTATTAAATCAATTTTAAACGTTTCATCCCCCAGTTTAATTTCTCTCTCCCGACATATATTATCTGCTGAAATTAATTTACCGTTTGCTAATTCGAGTAAAAATTTACTATCCAAAGGCGTCAATGGGCAACTTAATTTAGCACAAAATTCCCTACTCATATAGCTTCTATCCGCACCCGAATCAAATAAAACATAAGCAGATTTATCGTCAATAAGAAACGTACCCGTAACAAGCTCCGGGTCTTCCTGTGCTTCTACCGCATTAATAATGAAAACTCTTCCACGACCCTGCCCATTAGTATTCCCCTGATCGGGCAATTTCTAATAATGTGGCCCGGTTTTCCACATTTATAACAAACAGCATTGGTATTACTTGCTCCGACACTATTCGTTTCGGCATTACTTGTTCTGACATTATTTGTTCCTTTAGTTCTGTTAAACTTTGGTCCGTAGACCTCACACTTTGTCACGCTATGACCATTTCTTTTACACCTGTTGCAAAATATCGTGCAAAACCCCTGATGATTTTCTTCACACCTATGACATGGCTGTTTTTGGTTTTTGTTGCCGTTGTTGTTATTGAGGTTGTTGTTGGGATTGTTATTGTTATTGAAACGGTTGTTGTAGTTGTTGTTGTTGTTGTTGGGATGTTTGTTGTAGTTATTGTTAGGATTGCGGTTATTGTTGCGATTATTGTTGCGGTTGTTGGGATAGTTGTTGCGATTGTGGTTGTAATTGTTGTTGTTGTTGTACTGGTGACTCTTGTAACCGTTTTCCTCCCACTTCCTCTTGAGTTGTTTCGTGTTGGCTTCTTCGGCCGCCTGCTCTTTAATTCTTCCCTCAATCTGATTTATGAGTTTATGAGCCATTCGACTTGCCTTCTGTATAGAAGCGGGCTCGTGTGAACTCACATCTTCTTGAATCCTTACTGGTAACCCTTTTACAAACGCGTCGATCTTCTCTTCTTCATCTTTGAATGATCCCGGACACAATAGGCACAACTCTGTGAATCGTCATTCATATGTGGTAACGTCGAACCCTTGTGTTCGTAACTCTCTAAGTTCTGCCTTGAGTTTATTGACTTCGTTTCTAGGATGGTACTGCTCGTTCATCAATTGCTTGAATGCCAACCACGATAGTGCGTAAGCAGTATTTTGTCCTACGTGTTCAAGATAGGTGTTCCACCACATTAACGCAGTACCTGTGAAGGTATGCGCAGTGTACTTAACTTTGTCCTCTTCAGTACACTTACTTATGGCAAACACCGATTCGACTTTCTCAGTCCAATGTTTCAATCCAATTGGTCCTTCGGTTCCATCAAATTCCAAAGGTTTGCAGGCAGTGAATTATTTGTAGGAGCATCCTACACGATTTCTTGTGCCGTTAGCTGCATTGCTAGATTCAGAGTTATTGTTGGTATGTAGTGAAATGTCCCGTTCATATTGATTATAAACGTTCCATATTAATTGATTTCGTCGTGAGGTTTTGACCTCTATATGAGACGTTTTCAAAGACTGCATTCATTTTCAAAACAACCATAACCTTTATTTTATCGATAAAGGTTCAAAAAAAAAACATTACGTAGATTATCAAGTAATGATAATCTAAAATATATCGTTTACACACGACCATTACATAATGGTTTACAATAAGAATATATTACATCAAAAATAATTTTCTTGAATGCAGTTTTAACATAATATCATAGAAGCATGGACTCCAAATCTTGTCCTTATTTTAGTATGCAACAGCGGAAGCTCTTAATAATCACCTGAGAATAAACATGTTTAAAACGTCAACAAAAATGTTGGTGAGTTATAGGTTTAACCTATATATTATCAAATCATAATAATAGACCACAAGATTTCATATTTCAATATACATCCCATACATAGAGATAAAATTCATTCATATGGTGAACACATGGTAACCGACATTAATAAGATGCATATAAGAATATCCCCTATCATTCCTAGAAATCCTTCGGACATGATAAAAACAACATCGAAGTACTAAAGCATCCGGTACTTTGGATGGGGTTCGTTAGGCCCAATAGATCTATCTTTAGGATTCGCGTCAATTAGTAGATCGGTTTACTAATTCTTAGGTTACCAAGCAAAAGGGGCATATTTGGCTTCGATCATTCACCCATATAATGTAGTTTCAATTACTTGTGTCTATTTCGTAAAACATTTATAAAACTGCATGTATTCTCATCCCAAAATATTAGATTTTAAAAGTGGGACTATAACTCACTTTCACAGATTTTTACTTCGTCGGGAAGTAAGACTTGGCCACTGGTCGATTCATGAACCTATAACAAATATGTACATATATATCAAAGTATGTTCAAAATATATTTACAATATTTTTAATACGTTTTAATGTTTTAAGTTCATTAAGTCAGCTGTCCTCGTTAGTAACCTACAACTAGCTGTCCACAATTAGATATACAGAAATAAATGGATATATATATTATCTTGAATCAATCCACGACCCAGTGTATACACGTCTCAGGCTAGATCACAACTCAAAGTATATATATTTTTGGAATAAACCTCAACCCTGTATAGCTAACTCCAACATTACTGCATATAGAGTGTCTATGGTTGTTCCAATTAATATATATACATGGGTCGATATGATATGTCAAAACATTTGTATATGTGTCTATGGTATCCCAAGATTACATAATATATTAGAATACATGTATAATACAGTATAAGTTAGCTAGGATATGATTTGTATAGAATTGTTACAATAATTCCCGTAGCTACAAAATACTGAGATATATATATATATATATATATATATATAAATACATACAACTATATACATATATACATATAATACGATTATATATCAATACATATACAGTTTTTTTATATATATATATATATATATATATATATATATATATATATATATATATATATATATATTATAACAGCGAATTACTTTTAGAATTCGTTAACTATCATTATCTGACTTTAAATGGGGTTTTTGTTTCTGTCTCTAATCTCTTCCAATGACAAGCACAGATAGATAAAACAAACGAATTTGTTAGCAATCGTATTCAAGTCTATTACTTTTTATTTTGTTTCTGTCCTTGAGAATAATTCATGATCTGAGTTTGTTACGCGTTTACATCAATTGGAATACAAACAAAACACTTTTAGTAGCTTTATTCAATTGATATCATAATAAAATGCAAACCCTTTTCTTCGTTACTGATTATGGTACTTCTTCCATTCGACAACCCATCAACAAACCCAAACCCACACGTTTATTTTTGCACCTATTTCTGTTTCGAGACACAACAGCCCAACCGTCACCTACAACAAGCAAGTCACCACCTTCATCGATTATTATCAATTTCTCTTCTTTTCTTCTTCTTTTCATTGCAAAACTCAAACTTCTGTTTCTGTTACTCTACAGTCCTGCTGTTACTATATTTTTTTTACAGCTATGAAACCCGAGTACTTGTGCATACGTTTTTCTTGCTATTCTTGTGAAAAACCCACTTAATCACCTTCCACAACCATTATAACCGTCACCCTTTAAACTATTACTACAACCCAAAGATTCACCATCTTCTATCTCGCTCATATCCCTCTTATTTAAATATCATAGAACACGTTAATATATTTTTTTTTCTTTTCTTTCTTCTACTAAAACCGGAGCACTCACACCCTTTATATTATGGTTGTGTACGTATGCATGCTACTAACTACCTTGACAGCCCCACACCCAATCCATCGAACATTATATCAGTTATGCTATTGGGCTGCTTTATTTCTCTTTTGACCGAAAGGAATCATATCCCCACACTCACTAAACAATCAAACGCACATCCTACAATCCACATAATTCTAGTTGTCTTGGTGGGGCACATGGTGATTTAATTAGGCGATTATTTTGGAAGGTTACATTTCTTTTCTTGCTTTGGCCGACAACAGCAATCAAAAACCACCCCACTTGAAATTATTAAAGAAGGCTTCTTTATTTGCTTTTTTAAATGGAAGGAACAATATGCGTATTAGTCTTAAGTCATGGAAACGGAATGCTGGATGTAAGCTTGAGTAAAGTTTTGGGCCATGTAACAAATTTGCAGCTGGACTGAGGTGGTTACTTGGGCCGAATCCTTTTACCTTTCTGGTGGGCCGAACGAACCAAATGAAGAAAACATAAGCTGAGTGTCGCTCCCTTTTTCTGTTTCTCCTTTTGTTCCCACTCTAATTAATACCCAACGAAAATAATGATAATGATAAAGGGATCCAAGATTAATATGTTAGATAATGATATGAATCGATGGTAAGAATTATGTTAATGGTTGTGATATTTGATGAAGGTTGATTAGGATTATGAATATAATAATCTTAATGTTTGATGAAGTATGATCATGATTATGATAATAAAAATCGTAACGTTTGATGATGATGACACTGATTGGGTATGACGATGCTGAAGTTATAATAATAATGATGATGATGATGATATGGATGATGAGGTTGTTAAATGAAAAGCATGGAAGATGATTCGGTAATTATTTGATAATGAATATGACATGATGAAAGTGTAAATGATGATGGCGTGAGAGGAGGATGATGACTAAAATGGATGATGATGATGTTGCGATTGAATGAAGATGATGATTAGGAATACGCTGTAAACAATGATGATAGTTATGGAGATGTTTTGGCATGAATGAGGAAGATAGAAAGGAAGGTGAAACAGATAATACGGATTATATGTATATATCTGAGAAACTTAAACAGAAATGTAGAGATAGAAGAATGGTTAAGGGAGTGGGGGCTAAGCTAAAGGTCGTGGGTTGGAGTCCGGGCTGAGGCGTTTTTTTTTAAGCTATTCTAAACACTTTTGAGGTAGCAAATTTATTATTATTATTATTATTATTATTATTATTATTATTATTATTATTATTATTATTATTATTATTATTATTATTATTATTATTATTATTATTATTATTATTAACAATAGTATTAGTATGATCATTAAGAATATTATCAGTAATATCCTTATTATTAAAATTATCATTATTATTAATATTATTATTTTTAAACACTAGAAGTATTATGATCATTATCATTGTATTATTATTAAGATTATTATTAGTAATTTACTAAATAATAAATATTATATACGTATGTATATATATATATATATATATATATATATATATATATATATATATATATATATATATATATATATATATATATAAAGTATATTTATTATATATAATATTACTATATTTTTATAATAAACACTAACTATTTATCTAAAACATATAAAATAAATATAGTTAATTTAGTTATCGATGAAACATTCAAGTTACTAAAATAACAATTAAATCACTAATTATATATAAGTTTGTTCGATTACTATTATAAGTGTTAACATATATATATGATATAGGTTCGTAAATCAGAGGCAAACCCTGCATTGTTCAGTTTCGTCATACGTAGTTTTACTACAAAATACATTAAGTGAGTTCATTTGCTCCTTTTTTACTCATTACATTTTTGGGCTGAGAATACATGCAAATGCTTTATTAACTATTTTACAATATTTATATGTGTGAGTTTCATTAATCCCTTTTTAAATGCTTTTGCAATATATATTTTTGGGACTGAGAATACATGCGCTGCTTTTATAAATGTTTTACGAAATAGACACAAGTAATCGAAACTACATTATATGTTTGAATGATCAAAATCGAATATGCCCCTTTTTATTAAGTCTGGTAATCTAAGAATTAGGGAACATACACCCTAATTGACGCGAACTCTAAAGATAGATCTATCGGGCCCAACAAGCCCCATCCAAAGTACCGGATGCTTTAGTACTTCAAAATTTATATCATGTCTGAAGGAGGATCCCGGAATGATGGGGATATTCTTATATGCATATTGTGAATGTTCGTTACCAGGTGTTCAATCCATATGAATGATATTTTTGTCTCTATGCATGGGACGTATATTTATGAGAAATGAAAATCTTGTGGTCTATTAAAATGATGGAAATGATTATTTATGTTAAATTAATGAACTCACCAACCTTTTGGTTGACACTTTAAAGCATGTTTATTCTCAGGTATGAAAGAAATCTTCCGCTGTGCATTTGCTCATTTTAAAGATATTACTTGGAGTCATTCATGGCATATTTCAAAAGACGTTGCATTTGAGTCATTGAGATCATCAATATTATTATTAAGTCAATTATAGTTGGATATATTATGAAATGGTATGCCTGCTGCCAACTTTCGATGTAATGAAAGTTTGTCTTTTCAAAAACGAATGCAATGTTTGTAAAATGTATCATATAGGGGTCAAGTACCTCGCGATGTAATCAACTGTTGTGAATCGTTTATAATCGATATGGACTTCGTTCGGATGGATTAGGACGGGTCTCTACAGTTGGTATCAGAGCGGTGGTCTTAGCGAATCAGGTCTGCATTAGTGTGTCTAACTGATAAGTCGTTAGGATGCATTAGTGAGTCTGGACTTCGACCGTGTCTGCATGTCAAAAGTTTTGCTTATCATTCGTGTCAAAAATCATCTACTTATTATCCTTAGAAAATTACCTGCTTATCATTCTTTGTCTAGACACATCTTACTGCAATGATTGCATGAATAGTGTATAGACAAAATCCATATCTTAGCGTATCTGTCACTGTAAACTTTATCTGACACATTTCCTTAATTTTCTGGATAATTCATGGGATCTTTGGAAGTATGTATAGATATTCTATATATAATTAGAATATCATTCGATATTCGAAAATCATTTCATATCAAAACCCTTTAACTGATCGTGAGAGATGGATCCTACACCTAGCTTGGATTCCATTAGTTTCGGAAGCGATTTTGAGATGTATATTGAAGTAAACTCTGAAGTCAATGAACCAGAAGTGCCTCAACCATTTAGTTATAGAACTCCTTGTTGCGATCCTTTGGGTATTTCATCCTTTAAATTTCCCTCTTTTAAAACTCCTTGTTGCGCCTCCTTTATTTGAGTAGTAAGGTTAGTGTGAATCATTATATTCATAGATTTTACACGAATGGGTTCTCTGTCGTTTCTGCTCAAGGCGTCGGCTACCACATTTGCCTTCCCCGGGTGGTAACGAATCTCAAAGTCGTAATCATTCAATAATTCAATCCACCTGCGCTGCCTCATGTTCAGTTGTTTCTGATTAAATATGTGTTGAAGACTTTTGTGGTCGGTATATATAATACTTTTGACCCCATATAAGTAGTGCCTCCAAGTCTTTAATGCAAAAACAACCGCGCCTAATTCCAAATCATGCGTCGTATAATTATGTTCGTGAATTTTCAATTGTCTGGACGCATAAGCAATTACTTTCATTCATTGCATTAATACACAACCGAGACCTTGCTTTGAGGCATCACAATATATCACAAAATCATCATTCCCTTCAGGTAATGACAATATAGGTGCCGTAGTTAACTTTTTCTTTAACAATTGAAACGCTTTTTCTTGTTCATCTTTCCATTCAAATTTCTTCCCTTTATGCATTAATGCAGTCAAGGGTTTTGCTATTCTGGAAAAGTCTTGGATGAACCTTCTATAGTAACCAGCTAGTCCTAAAAACTGGCGTATGTGTTTCGGAGTTTTCAGGGTTTCCCACTTTTCAACGGTTTCAATCTTTACTGGATCCACCTGAATACCTTCTTTGTTCACTATGTGACCGAGGAATTGAACTTCTTCCAACCAAAATGCACACTTTGAAAACTTAGCGTACAGTTTTTCTTTTTTCAGCAACTCTAGCACTTTTCTCAAATGCTCTTCGTGCTCTTAATCATTCTTTGAGTAAAAAAGTATGTCATCGATGAAAACAATGACAAACTTGTCAAGATATGGCCCACACACTCTGTAACGACCCTGGTTTTTCCAACGTTATTTATTAATAATTATTATTATTAATACGCTTGATTAAAAGAATGTATGTTATTACATTTACATGTTGCTTTAATTGCCCGTACTTGAACTTTAAATGCCCGAAACGTCTTTGTGACACCCGGAACTTGCACGAATAATATTTTAAGATATTATTTACATTCATGATTAATTTTATTAATCATTTTAATTAACTAAAGCTATTAGTTAGTTACTTGGGCTTAAGTTGGACTTTTAGTGGACTTACATGTTACTTGCATACAACTTGGGCTTTATACATGTACATGGACTTATGAGAGCCCACCCTACAATTATTAGTGGACATTTAGCCCACTCTTTTAAGTGTAAGTATCAATTAGATCATGAACTAGTTAGTTAATACTTAAAGGAATCTAGTTTGCTCATTATCCCCATGTAGACAACCCTTTTAACCAACTTTTAACCTCTTTACTTGCATGTAACCATAAAACAAACCTCTTCCCCTTTATTTGCTGCAGATTGCCGAATTCCTTGGCCACATTTAGTGGTGTTTTGGTTTCCATTTCTTCATTACAACTTACATACAACACTCTCTCAAAAACACACACACATTACTAGCAATTATCCCTCTTTCTTTTCTCTCTCAAGTTCTTTGTTCTTGCAAGTAAGTTAAAGACTTTTTTCTTTCTTCTTTGTCTAAACAAAACCGTGGGCCTTGAGCCCTTTGATCATCATCATGATTTGTTGTTTTAATCTTTGTTTACAAGTGTTGATTTCTAGTTACTTGTTACTTACTTTCAAGCTTTCAAGAAGCAAACTTTTTAGTTTGATTTCTTCATGTATATCTTGTATTTAACAAGAACATCAAGAACATAATCTATCTAGTTATGTTCTACATATTTTGTTTCAAAAGATTTAAAGTTATAATCTTTATAATTGTTACTTGTGTTCTTGTTTGTTGTATGTTACTAGAATACCACCTTCATGGTTGGTTTAGGCTTATCATTCATTTTCTTTATTTCTTATTGTTAGTTGCTTACTACACATGTGAACAAGGACATGAAACCAACAAGAGCTTACACTTTGGTGCAAGTATCATGGATCCAACACTTGGTTGTGATCTTTCTTAGTGTTCATGAACTTGTTCATAAACTTACATGTAACCTTGGTTCATCAAACACTTACAACACTTGCACTTGAGTTATGATGGACAAACCTTGGTCAAAATGATGTTAACACATCAACGAGTTGTACACTTGAAGCTATACGCATCAAGGATGAGAACCGTGATGAACATCAAGCACCGAGACAACCGGAACTCTCCAAAACCCACTGTTCTGTCCAAAACCTACTGACCTGATGCTTCTGGAACAGACCAGCAGACCTGGGCTGTTCTAACCTTGATTTTTAGATAGAACTTTTCGAGTAGATAACTTTTCATATAGGACTCGTCTTAATCCGAGTTACGGTTTAGGATTTACGGCCCTCCGATCGTTACCATGTCCTTTAACGTTGTGCAGAAATTTCTGACCTACTCGCACTTAGACCGTCGCCACGGTCAAACCAAGACGAGTTTGCTTCTGTAAATTTTACCACACTTAAGGGACTCATAGACGGAGCCATGACCACTGGTCTCACCTTAATTCAGTAAGGGTAGAGGCCGTGGTGACTGACCGAAGTCAGCCTTTGTTTTAAACGATTTTCATAAACGAGTCTTACTTGTTACCTTTTGTTTAATGATGATTGATGATGACCCTTATGACCTTAATTACGTACTTATAAACCTTTTGAGACGACTTATTGACTTAGTGCTATTTGACTTAGGTTGAGGACGTTTGGACCGTTACTTGCACACCACTTTCCGACTACTACCTTACCATTACTACTAATCATTGTGAGTTATAGCATTCCCTTTTTACTTTAACTTATTTTGGGAACTGAGAATACATGCGGATTTTATGTTTTACATACTAGGCACGAGTACTTAAACTTATATATGTGTGGGTTATATAACGGCAGAAACATTCCCTTTAGCTCGGTAACGTTTAATCATTGGTTTTTGAACCGTGAACGCGAATCTTAGATATGGATCCATAGGGTTTGACATCCCCACTCGGGCTAGTAGCGCTAGCATTTAACGAGTGTTTAATACTTCGAGGTTATACGCACTTGCCAAGTGCACTTTAAGGGGGTACATTAAACGTTAAGTTAGTTACCGGGTGCCCACGGTTAAGCATATACTTTTACATACTTTTGAAACGCTCGTTGTAGCACTGAAATCTCGTGGCCTACTTACGTTACTGTTATACTTAAACTATAGCTCACCAACCTTTGTGTTGACCTTTTTAAGCATGTATTTTTCTCAGGTGCTTGAAGTCGCTTCCGCTATCTTACTAGTCGTGCTGTAGAACCCGCTGCCTAGAGTTGTTATCGCATGACTACTTATGTTGCATTCAAACTTTTTACTTATGAACTTATGTTATGTAAACGACCATTATGGTCACGTACACTTATTTAATGCTTCTACTTAGTGAAGCATACTTTTGATTTGTAAAACAATTGACGTATGTTATGACGTCACTTTTATTTATGAATGTAAACTCTGTTTTGAAAACGCATATAGTACTTAACCTTGTAATGATCCTGTTGTTGAGGGTCCGTACATAATGATTTAGTACGGGGCGTCACATTTGGTATCAGAGCGTTGGTTGTAGGGAATTAGGATGCATTAGTGAGTCTAAGACCGACCCGAGTAGGATTCACTAATAGGGCTAATCTACAACTTGTTAGTTTACTTGTTTCCGCTGAACTTATTGCATGCTGCTGCTTACTGTTACTGCTATATGCCGTATGCTACTACATGATTTCACTACTGCATGCTATTACTTGCTTTCGATTGCATGCTAGTTTCGTACGATTACTGATATTGCCATGCTACTTATTGTTATACATGAATTAAACTGTTGGCCTATTATTTGCTTGCTTTATGACATACTGACATGGAAAATTTATTTTTCCTTGTTCAGATGTCGGACGTTCCACCTACTGACATCCCGAGCGGCTCAGGCCCCGTTGTTCCACCCACTGCTGCACCTGTTGCTGCTGCTGCTGCTGCCGACATTCCGGCCCCGACACCCACTGGCGACCCCGGCGCCTCTAGTTCTGGAGCTAGCTCTAGTGTGCTTATCCCGGCGTCTTCTTCCAGACCCCTGAGGCAACTGGCTCGCATTGGTGGCATGGAGATCCCCGCGGAGTTCGGGGAAGGTCCCTTCCGTAACCACTGGCGCACACCTTGCCGACGCACTGCCGACGGCCGCTTAGCCGTGATTACACCAGGCCGACACCGACAGATGTTGGCCGCTTTCGGATATGTTGAGCCACCCGCGCCACCACCGCATGATTCAGACGACGGTTCTTCCACCGATGCTTCTTCAGACGACACCTCATCTGACGACTCCAGTGATGAGGAGGATCCCGCTGACCGACCGATTCAGGCACCTTCTACCCCGCCGAAGAAGCGGTATCGCTTCGCTGGCATAATTCCTGGTCGTACTATCACTGACGCTTATGGTCGGCGTCGTAGGATCACTGCACGTAAACGGCTGGTGCCGTACCCCGCCGATCCACTGATATTACCGTCTCCACCCAGAGCCGGACCATCCACTTCAGCACCACCGGCTCCACCTGCACCGCCAGCACCACCTGCCCCATCACCTTCCTCTAATGAGGAAATGAGACGGGAGATTGAGATTCTCCAGACTCGAGTTACTGAGCTCGAGGAGCAGTTGGCTCATGTTTTGGACATCTTGTACCCACCATCGCCGTAGGACCTTGTACTAGATTCTGTATTGTAATCTCTTTTGTAATTTCATATTTCACTTATGTAATGTACGAACTTATTGTAAAGTATGAACTTATTATCATTAATGAATGGAATTTGTGTTGCTTACTTCTTGCGCAAGTGTTCTATTTATGTTATCATCTCATGGTTTTGTGGTACCTATATCTGCTTGCGTTATTTAATCAACATGTGTTGTGCTGTTTTCATGTTGGTTGTTATATAATGTACTATTATTATTTGCATAATGGACTTTGACTTGAGTCAAAATGTTTGTATAGAACATCATGGCCAACGGGAGATCTATCCCCACCGCGGCACAAATTGAGGAAATGATTAACGAGCGAGTCGCTGCTGCACTAGCTGAAAGACAACCCCAAGTTCCACCACCACCGCCTGTCAATCCACCTGTCGTCCGAGATGGGTGTACTTACAAGGAATTTCAAAACTACAAGCCACACTACTTCAGTGGCACTGAGGGACCCGTCGGTCTCACCAGATGGTTCGAAAAGTTGGAATCGGTATTCAGGGTTAGCAATTGTTCTGAGGCTAACAAAACGAAATTTGCATCTTGCACGCTGTCTGATGGCGCGCTCACATGGTGGAATACCATGGCCCAAGCGAAAGGAATTGATGAGGCGTATGCTACGCCTTGGGAAGAATTTAAATGTGCTATGATCGAGGAATACTGTCCGAGAACCGAGATTCAAAAGATGGAAATCGAATTTATGCAATTGAAGACCGTAGGGAACGACCTTAACAACTACAACCGTAGGTTTTTGGAATTGGCTCTTATGTGTCCAACCATGGTCACCCCCGAATTTAAGCGTTTGGAGAAATACTTCTCGGGACTTCCTAAGTCCATCAAGGGTAATGTTACCTCATCCAAGCCACCAAGTGTTCCCGAAGCAATGCGCATGGCGCATACTCTCTTGAATCAAATCATCCTTGACGAGCCGGAGAAGGCTAAGTTCGAAACTGTTAGTGGTGAAAAGAGGAAATGGGACAACAACCACAACAACAACAGGGGTAGGAACTATGATCAAAACCAGGCAAAACGACATGAAGGGTTCAGGCAAAACAACAACATGCACAACAACAACACCAACCCCAACAACAACAACCGCACCAATCCGAACTACAAAGGAACCCTACCACAATGCAATAGGTGCTACAAGCACCACACTGGGTATTGCAATGTTATCTGTGAGAAGTGCCAACGATCTGGACATGTTGGCAAGGATTGCAAGGTTACCACTTTGAATGTGAAGCCAAACCACAACAACAATGGGCCTAAGAAGTGTTATGAATGTGGAAAGCCGGGCCATTTCAGAAACGAGTGTCCTAACAAGCGTAAGGATGGCGGACCACCACGTGCTAGAGCCTTCAATGTTAATGCAAGGGACGCTCGCGACAACCCCGACTTGGTGACAGGTATATTCAAGATCAACAATCTTTTAGCTTCTGTCCTATTTGATACTGGTGCCGATAGGAGCTATGTGTGTAGACATTTTTGTGATAAGTTAGATTGGTCGTTAGTTCCTTTGAAGGAAAGTATGCTTGTCGAGGTCGCCAATGGAAAACTTGAAAAGGTTGACCATATTAGTCGTGGAGCTATTATCAACATAGCTGGTGCAGATTTCGAAATTGATTTGATACCTATCAAACTGGGAAGTTTTGACGCGATCGTCGGTATGGATTGGTTGAGCAAGATAAAGGCCGATGTTATCTGTGGAGATAAAGCACTTCGCATACCACAAGGAGATGGCGAACCACTGGTTATCTATGGAGAGAGATGTGCCTCGAAGTTGAACCTCATTAGTTGCGTGAAAGCGCAAAAGATTATGAAGAAGGGACGCTTTGCTGTCCTAGCACATGTGAAAGCGGTAGAAACTGAGGTGAAGAACGTGAACGACGTACGAATTGTGAACGAATTTTCTGATGTCTTCCCAGAGGAATTGCCTGGATTACCGCCGCAGAGAGCAGTAGAGTTTCAGATTGACTTAGTGCCAGGAGCTGCACCTGTAGCTCGCGCACCTTATAGACTCGCACCTTACGAGATGCAAGAATTACAGAGTCAACTACAAGAGCTGTTAGATCGAGGGTTTATCCAACCAAGTTTCTCGCCTTGGGGCGCACCTGTTCTGTTTGTGAAGAAGAAGGATGGATCCTTCCGTATGTGTATCGACTACCGTGAACTCAACAAATTGACTATCAAGAATCGATATCCTCTTCCACGAATTGATGATCTTTTTGATCAACTACAAGGATCGAGCGTTTATTCAAAGATCGATTTGCGATCCGGATATCACCAGCTGAGGGTGAAGGAAAGTGACGTGATGAAAACTGCATTCAGGACCCGTTATGGTCATTATGAGTTCCTCGTGATGCCATTCGGTTTGACAAATGCACCTGCCGTGTTCATGGATCTCATGAATCGTGTCTGCAAGCCTTACTTGGATAAGTTTGTTATCGTCTTCATAGATGATATCCTCATCTACTCTAAGAGCGAAGAAGAACATGAGCAACACCTTCGGCTAGTGCTTGAACTCTTAAGACAAGAGCAACTTTACGCCAAATTCTCCAAGTGTGAATTTTGGTTGAAGGAAGTACAGTTTTTGGGTCATGTTGTGAGCGACCAGGGTATCAAAGTTGATCCCGCCAAGATTGAAGCCATCAGCAAGTGGGAGACCCCCACTACTCCAACGCATATTCGCCAATTTCTAGGTCTCGCCGGTTATTATCGAAGGTTTATCGAAGGATTTTCTCTGATTGCGCGTCCTTTGACCGCACTGACTCACAAGGGCAAGAAGTTCATTTGGGAACCCACACACGAATCAGCATTCCAAACTTTGAAGAAGAAGTTAACCTCCGCACCTATCCTATCACTTCCTGAAGGCAGTGACGACTTTGTTGTTTATTGCGATGCATCGAAGAGTGGTTTTGGTTGTGTACTGATGCAACGATCAAAGGTTATTGCCTATGCCTCCCGCCAATTGAAGATTCACGAGCGGAACTACACTACACATGATCTTGAACTTGGAGCCGTTGTCTTTGCACTCAAATTGTGGAGACATTATTTGTATGGAACTAAGAGCACTATCTTCACCGATCACAAGAGTCTCCAGCACATCTTCGATCAGAAGCAATTGAATATGAGACAGCGTCGATGGATCGAGACGCTTAACGACTATGATTGTGAACTCCGTTATCACCCTGGCAAGGCCAATGTTGTAGCTGACGCTTTAAGCCGAAAGGAGAGGACGGCACCTCTCCGTGTTAGGGCTCTGAACATCACCATCCATTCGAACCTCAACAGCCAGATCAGAGTAGCCCAAGTTGAGGCTCTCAAGGAGGAGAACATATCTCACGAGCATTTAAACATACTTGTCTCTCGATTCGAGGTTAGAGAGTCTGGACTCCGATGTTATGCCGGAAGAATTTGGGTACCTTACTATGGAGATCTACGAAGCCTGATACTTGATGAAGCACACAAATCGAGATATTCGATTCACCCCAGTGCAGGTAAGATGTACCACGACCTTAAAGAACAGTATTGGTGGCCGAATCTTAAGAAGGACGTTGCGACTTATGTTGGTAAGTGTTTGACTTGCTCGAAGGTTAAAGCCGAGCATCAGAGACCTTCTGGGTTACTTCAACAGCCGGAAATCCCACAATGGAAGTGGGAAAGGATCACAATGGATTTCATTACTAAGCTGCCGAAGACGGTGGGCGGATGCGATACTATTTGGGTTATTGTTGACCGCCTCACCAAATCTGCACACTTTCTAGCGATGAAGGAAACTGATACAATGGAAAGACTTGCTCAGCTGTACATCAAAGAGGTTGTATCTCGTCATGGTGTACCTTTATCAATCATCTCCGATCGCGATCCCCGTTTTGCTTCCAGATTTTGGCGTTCTTTGCAAGAAGCCATGGGAACTCGTCTTGACATGAGTACTGCTTATCATCCTCAGACTGACGGGCAAAGTGAACGAACGATTCAGACCTTGGAGGACATGCTGCGTGCATGTGTCATTGATTTTGGAAAGGCCTGGGAAAGGCATTTGCCACTCGCCGAATTCTCGTACAACAACAGTTATCACTCAAGCATTAATGCTGCACCTTTTGAAGCATTGTATGGTCGTAAGTGCCGATCTCCTATTTGTTGGGCCGAAGTAGGCGAAAAGCAAATCACCGGACCCGAGGTAGTTCACGAAACCACGGAGAAGATTGCTCAGATCCAAGCTAGACTTAAGACTGCCCGTGATCGCCAAAAGAGCTATGCCGATCTTAAACGGAAAGACTTTGAATTTAATGTTGGTGATCGTGTAATGTTGAAGGTTGCACCTTGGAAAGGTGTGATCCGTTTTGGAAAACGTGGAAAGTTGAACCCACGATACATTGGTCCTTTCGAAATTTTGGAACGTGTTGGACCCGTTGCTTATCGTCTTGATCTTCCAGCACAATTGAGCTCAGTTCATCCTACCTTCCATGTGTCAAACTTGAAGAAGTGTCTTGCTGCACCCGAACTCATCATACCATTGGAAGAACTTACTATTGATGACAAACTCCACTTTGTGGAGGAACCTGTTGAGATTATGGATCGTGAGATCAAAACTTTGAAACGCAACAAGATTCCGATTGTACGAGTACGATGGAATGCCAAACGAGGACCTGAGTTTACTTGGGAACGAGAGGATCAAATGATGCGGAAATATCCTCATCTTTTCCCGACTCCTCCATCTACTTCAGCTTAAATTTCGGGACGAAATTTTCTTTAACAGGTGGGTAATGTAACGACCCTGGTTTTTCCAACGTTATTTATTAATAATTATTATTATTAATACGCTTGATTAAAAGAATGTATGTTATTACATTTACATGTTGCTTTAATTGCCCGTACTTGAACTTTAAATGCCCGAAACGTCTTTGTGACACCCGGAACTTGCACGAATAATATTTTAAGATATTATTTACATTCATGATTAATTTTATTAATCATTTTAATTAACTAAAGCTATTAGTTAGTTACTTGGGCTTAAGTTGGACTTTTAGTGGACTTACATGTTACTTGCATACAACTTGGGCTTTATACATGTACATGGACTTATGAGAGCCCACCCTACAATTATTAGTGGACATTTAGCCCACTCTTTTAAGTGTAAGTATCAATTAGATCATGAACTAGTTAGTTAATACTTAAAGGAATCTAGTTTGCTCATTATCCCCATGTAGACAACCCTTTTAACCAACTTTTAACCTCTTTACTTGCATGTAACCATAAAACAAACCTCTTCCCCTTTATTTGCTGCAGATTGCCGAATTCCTTGGCCACATTTAGTGGTGTTTTGGTTTCCATTTCTTCATTACAACTTACATACAACACTCTCTCAAAAACACACACACATTACTAGCAATTATCCCTCTTTCTTTTCTCTCTCAAGTTCTTTGTTCTTGCAAGTAAGTTAAAGACTTTTTTCTTTCTTCTTTGTCTAAACAAAACCGTGGGCCTTGAGCCCTTTGATCATCATCATGATTTGTTGTTTTAATCTTTGTTTACAAGTGTTGATTTCTAGTTACTTGTTACTTACTTTCAAGCTTTCAAGAAGCAAACTTTTTAGTTTGATTTCTTCATGTATATCTTGTATTTAACAAGAACATCAAGAACATAATCTATCTAGTTATGTTCTACATATTTTGTTTCAAAAGATTTAAAGTTATAATCTTTATAATTGTTACTTGTGTTCTTGTTTGTTGTATGTTACTAGAATACCACCTTCATGGTTGGTTTAGGCTTATCATTCATTTTCTTTATTTCTTATTGTTAGTTGCTTACTACACATGTGAACAAGGACATGAAACCAACAAGAGCTTACACTTTGGTGCAAGTATCATGGATCCAACACTTGGTTGTGATCTTTCTTAGTGTTCATGAACTTGTTCATAAACTTACATGTAACCTTGGTTCATCAAACACTTACAACACTTGCACTTGAGTTATGATGGACAAACCTTGGTCAAAATGATGTTAACACATCAACGAGTTGTACACTTGAAGCTATACGCATCAAGGATGAGAACCGTGATGAACATCAAGCACCGAGACAACCGGAACTCTCCAAAACCCACTGTTCTGTCCAAAACCTACTGACCTGATGCTTCTGGAACAGACCAGCAGACCTGGGCTGTTCTAACCTTGATTTTTAGATAGAACTTTTCGAGTAGATAACTTTTCATATAGGACTCGTCTTAATCCGAGTTACGGTTTAGGATTTACGGCCCTCCGATCGTTACCATGTCCTTTAACGTTGTGCAGAAATTTCTGACCTACTCGCACTTAGACCGTCGCCACGGTCAAACCAAGACGAGTTTGCTTCTGTAAATTTTACCACACTTAAGGGACTCATAGACGGAGCCATGACCACTGGTCTCACCTTAATTCAGTAAGGGTAGAGGCCGTGGTGACTGACCGAAGTCAGCCTTTGTTTTAAACGATTTTCATAAACGAGTCTTACTTGTTACCTTTTGTTTAATGATGATTGATGATGACCCTTATGACCTTAATTACGTACTTATAAACCTTTTGAGACGACTTATTGACTTAGTGCTATTTGACTTAGGTTGAGGACGTTTGGACCGTTACTTGCACACCACTTTCCGACTACTACCTTACCATTACTACTAATCATTGTGAGTTATAGCATTCCCTTTTTACTTTAACTTATTTTGGGAACTGAGAATACATGCGGATTTTATGTTTTACATACTAGGCACGAGTACTTAAACTTATATATGTGTGGGTTATATAACGGCAGAAACATTCCCTTTAGCTCGGTAACGTTTAATCATTGGTTTTTGAACCGTGAACGCGAATCTTAGATATGGATCCATAGGGTTTGACATCCCCACTCGGGCTAGTAGCGCTAGCATTTAACGAGTGTTTAATACTTCGAGGTTATACGCACTTGCCAAGTGCACTTTAAGGGGGTACATTAAACGTTAAGTTAGTTACCGGGTGCCCACGGTTAAGCATATACTTTTACATACTTTTGAAACGCTCGTTGTAGCACTGAAATCTCGTGGCCTACTTACGTTACTGTTATACTTAAACTATAGCTCACCAACCTTTGTGTTGACCTTTTTAAGCATGTATTTTTCTCAGGTGCTTGAAGTCGCTTCCGCTATCTTACTAGTCGTGCTGTAGAACCCGCTGCCTAGAGTTGTTATCGCATGACTACTTATGTTGCATTCAAACTTTTTACTTATGAACTTATGTTATGTAAACGACCATTATGGTCACGTACACTTATTTAATGCTTCTACTTAGTGAAGCATACTTTTGATTTGTAAAACAATTGACGTATGTTATGACGTCACTTTTATTTATGAATGTAAACTCTGTTTTGAAAACGCATATAGTACTTAACCTTGTAATGATCCTGTTGTTGAGGGTCCGTACATAATGATTTAGTACGGGGCGTCACACACTCGGTTTATGAGGTCCATGAACACAGCTGGTGCGTTAGTCAATCCAAACGGCATAACCATAAACTCGTAATGACCGTAACGCGTCCTAAAAGCAGTCTTTGGAATATCATCCTCCTTCACCCGCATTTGATGATATCCAGAACGTAAATCGATCTTCGAATAAACAGACGAGCCTTGTAGTTGATAAAATAAGTCGTCGATTCTCGGTAGTGGGTAGCGGTTCTTGATGGTAAGTTTGTTCAACTCTCGGTAGTCGATACACAACCTGAATGTACCATCCTTCTTCTTGACAAACAAAACAGGAGCTCCCCACGGTGATGTACTTGGTCGAATGAAACCACGCTCTAAAAGTTCCTGTAACTGACTTTGTAATTCTTTCATTTCGCTGGGTGCGAGTCTGTATGGAGCACGAGCTATTGGTGCAGCTCCTGGTACAAGGTCTATTTGAAATTCAACAGATCGATGTGGGGGTAACCCCGGTAATTCTTTCGGAAATACATCGAAAAATTCTTTTGCGACGGGAACACCACTGATGTTCTTTTCTTCAGGTTTAAATTCCTTGATGTGTGCTAGAATGACGTAACAACATTTTCTTATTAGTTTTTGTGCCTTCAAACTACTAATAAGATTTAATTTCGCGTTGTTCTTTTCTTTACACCATTAAAGGTTTTCCTTTTTCACGCATAATGCGAATCGCATTTTTGTAACAAATGACCTCTGCTCTTACCTTTTTCAACCAGTCCATGCCAATTATTACATCAAAACTCCCTAACTCGACTGGTATTAAATCAATCTTAAACGTTTCATCACCCAGTTTAATTTCTCTATCCCGACATATATTATCTGCTGAAATTAATTTACCGTTTGCTAATTCGAGTAAAAATTTACTATCTAAAGGCGTCAATGGGCAACTTAATTTAGCACAAAATTCTCTACTCCTATAGCTTCTATCCACACCCGAATCAAATAAAACATAAGCAGATTTATCGTCAATAAGAAACGTACCTGTAACAAGCTCCGGGTCTTCCTGTGCTTCTACCGCATTAATATTGAAAACTCTTCAACGGCCCTGCCCATTAGTATTCCCCTGATTCGGGCAATTTCTAATAATGTGGCCCGGTTTTCCACATTTATAACAAACAGCGTTGGAATTACTTGCTCCGACACTATTCGTTTCGGCATTACTTGTTCCGACATTATTTGTTCCTTTAGTTCTGTTAAACTTTGGCCCATAAACCTCACACTTTGTCGCGCTATGACCATTTCTTTTACACCTGTTGCAAAAAGTCGTGCAAAACCCCTGATGATTTTCTTCACACCTATGACATGCCTATTGAGGTTGTTGTTGGGATTGTTATTGTTGTTGAAACGATTGTTGTAGTTGTTGTTGTTGGGCTGTTTGTTGTAGTTATTGTTAGAATTGCGGTTATTGTTGCGATTGGTGTTGCGGTTGTTGGGATTGTTGTTGCGATTGTGGTTGTAATTGTTGTTGTTGTACTGGTGACACTTGTCACCGTTTTCCTCCCACTTCCTCTTGAGTTGTTTCGTGTTGGCTTCTTCGACCGCCTGTTCTTTAATTCTTCCTTCAATCTGATTTATGAGTTTATGAGCCATTCGACTTGCCTTCTGTATAGAAGCGGGCTCGTGTGAACTCACATCTTCTCTTCTTCATCTTCGAACGCTCCCAGACACAATAGGCACAACTCTGTGAATCGTCGTTCATATGTGGTAATGTCGAACCCTTGTGTTCGTAATTCTCTAAGTTCTGCCTTGAGTTTATTAACTTCATTTCTAGGACGGTACTGCTCGTTCATCAATTGCTGGAATGCCGACCATGGTAGTGCGCAAGCAACATTTTGTCCTACCTGTTCAAGATAGGTGTTCCACCACGTTAACGCAGTACCTGTGAAGGTATTCTTAGCGTACTTAACTTTGTCCTCTTCAGTACACTTACTTATGGCAAACACCGATTCGACTTTCTCGGTCCACCGTTTCAATCCAATTGGTCCTTCGGTTCCATCAATTTCCAAAGGTTTGCAGGCAGTGAATTCTATGTAGGAGCATCCTACACGATTTCTTGCGCCGTTAGCTGCATTGCTATATTCAGAGTTATTGTTGGTATGTAGCGCAGCCTGTACTGCGGCTATGTTTGTAGCAAGAAAGGTACGAAATTCCTCTTCGCTCATATTCATGGTTTGTCGAGTAGTCAGTGCCATTTCCTTCAAAATAGCCAACTGAATCGAGTTAATCATACAGAATATTAAGAGTAGTCAATAGTATTTCGTAGCATAATATGAACTCATTTATAAAAGCTTTTTCTTTATATTAGCTTTTATAAGTTTAAATTCGGGTACTACCTACCCGTTAAGTTCATACTTAGTAGCTAATATACAATTCAACTACTATATTTCCATATGAAAAACTGATTATAATAATATATCACATACAAATATTCTTCAAACTTACAACTTCGCTATGTTACATATAGCATGAAATATAGTACACTTTGATACAGGACAGTTTTGAAGATAAACCTAGTTAATACGCAAGTTGTTCCTTAACGTCCATTTTGTTTTTATACTGTAAAATAGAAGAGGATTGGATTCGTAAAAGATAATTAACAAACAATACAAGTAATTTTTACATAGAACATAAAAGTACAAGCACACTACAATACATATAATACACAACATGATTACAACCTTCTAATCTGAATAACTGGTTTCTTCTTCTTAGGACTTGGTTCGTTTTCCTAATTTTCTAGGAATATATGGTGTTCCTCTTATACGAACCGTCATTTTCCATAATGGTTTAGAAAAACCTGGTGGTTTAGAGCTTCCCGGGTCATTGTTACATTTGAGGAAATACGGATGTTGCCGATACATATAAAGTTCATCGGGGTTGGAATCGGGTTTCTCTATTTTTATACATTTTCCCTTATTATTTTCTTTCGCTTTATTAAATTGGGTCGAGGTAATTTCTATAACATCATCAGAATCCTCATCGGGATCCGATTCATCGAAAAATTGGTAATCTTACCAATATTTTGCTTCCTCGGCAGAAACACCATTGACTATTATTAACTTTGGTCCGCTGGTTGAGGATTTTATTTTATTTAATCGATTTACTATACGTATCAATATTTCTTCCTCCGAAACCTCTTCTTCTTCTGGTTCCTCCTCTTCCGATTCATCCTCTTCTGGTTCCTCTTCTTCCGGTTCCTCCTCTTCCGGTTCCTCCTCTTCCGGTTCCTCTTCGGGAATTTGTGAATCTTCCCAAAATATATTCGACTCTTCATTATTATTAGGTGAATCAATGGGATTTGTACTAGAGGTAGACATCTATCACACAATATCAAACAATCAATGGGATTTGTACTAGAGGTAGACATCTATCACACAATATCAAACACGTTAAGAGATTAATATATCACATAATATTTACATGTTAATAATATATAGTTTTCAACAAACAAAAAATGTTAAGCAATCGTTTTTGAAGAAAAACACGGTCAAAGTCCAGACTCACTAATGCATCCTAACAAACTCGGTAAGACACACTAATGCAATTTTCTGGTTCTCTAAGACCAATGCTCGGATACCAACTGAAATGTCCCGTTCATATTGATTATAAACGTTCCATATTAATTGATTTCGTCGCGAGGTTTTGACCTCTATATGAGACGTTATTCAAAGACGGCATTCATTTTAAAAACAACCATAACCTTTATTTTATCGATAAAGGTTTAAAAAAACATTACGTAGATTATCAAGTAATGATAATCTAAAATATACCGTTTACACACAACCATTACATAATGGTTTACAATAAGAATATATTACATCAAAAATAATTTTGTTGAATGCAGTTTTAACATAATATCATACAAGCATGGACTCCAAATCTTGTCCTTATTTTAGTATGCAACAGCGGAAGCTCTTAATAATCACCTAAGAATAAACATGTTTAAAACATCAACAAAAATGTTGGTGACTTATAGGTTTAACCTATATATTATCAAATCATAATAATAGACCACACGATTTCATATTTCAATATACATCCCATACATAGAGATAAAATTCATTCATATGGTGAACACCTGGTAACCAACATTAACAAGATGCATATAAGAATATCCCCTATCATTCTAGGAAATCCTTCGGACATGATAAAAACAACATCGAAGTACTAAAGCATCCGGTACTTTGGATGGGGTTCGTTAGGCCCAATAGATCTATCTTTAGGATTCACGTCAATTAGTAGATCGGTTTACTAATTCTTAGGTTACCAAGCAAAAGGGGCATATTCGGCTTCGATCATTCACCCATATAATGTAGTTTCAATTACTTGTGTCTATTTTGTAAAACATTTATAAAACTGCATGTATTCTCATCCCAAAATATTAGATTTTAAAAGTGGGACTATAACTCACTTTCACAGATTTTTACTTCGTCGGGAAGTAAGACTTGGCCACTGGTCGATTCACGAACCTATAACAAATATGTACATATATATCAAAGTATGTTCAAAATATATTTACAACATTTTTAATACGTTTTAATGTTTTAAGTTCATTAAGTCAGCTGTCCTCGTTAGTAACCTACAACTAGCTGTCCACAATTAGATGTACAGAAATAAATGGATTTATATTATCTTGAATCAATCTACGACCCAGTGTATACATGTCTCAGGTTAGATCACAACTCAAAGTATATATATTTTTGGAATCAACCTCAACCCTGTATAGCTAACTCCAACATTACTGCATATAGAGTGTCTATGGTTGTTCCAATTAATATATATACATGGGTCGATATGATATGTCAAAACATTTGCATACGTGTCTATGGTATCCCAAGATTACATAATATATTAGAATACATGTATATTACAATATAAGTTAGCTAGGATATGATTTGTATAGAATTGTTACAATAATTCCCGTAGCTACAATAATCAAAAAAATATCCAATCCTGTTTTACCCATAACTTCTTCGTTTTAAATCCGTTTTGAGTGAATCAAATTGCTATGGTTTCATATTGAAATATATTTTATGAATATAAATAGAAAAAGTATAGGTTTATAGTCAAAAATATAAGTTACAAGTCGTTTTTGTAAGAGGTAGTCATTTCATTCGAAAGAACGACGTCTTGATGACCATTTTGAAAAACATACTTCCACTTTGAGTTTAACCATGATTTTTGGATATAGTTTCATGTTCATAAGAAAAATCATTTTCCCAGAAGAACAACTTTTAAATCAAAGTTTATCATAGCTTTTAATTATCAAACCCAAAACAGCCCGCGGTGTTACTACGACGGCGTATGTACGATTTTACGGTGTTTTTTGTGTTTCCAGGTTTTAAATCATTAAGTTAGCATATCATATAGATATAGGACAAGTGTTTAGTTGATTTTAAAAGTCAAGTTAGAAGGATTAACTTTTGTTTGCGAACAAGTTTAGAATTAACTAAACTATGTTCTAGTGATTTCAAGTTTAAACCTTCGAATAAGATAGCTTTATATGTATGAATCGAATGATGTTATGAACCTCATTACTACCTCAAGTTTTATGGATAAACCTACTGGAAAAGAGACAAATAGATCTGGCTTCAAAGGATCCTTGGATGGCTTGAAAGTTCTTGAAGCAAAATCATGACACGAAAACAAGTTCAAGTAAGATCATCACTCGAAATAAGATTGTTATAGTTATAGAAATTGAATCAAAGTTTGAATATGAGTATTACCTTGTATTAGAAAGATATCTTACTGTAAATAAGAAAGATTTATTGAGGTTGGATGATCACTTTACAAGATTGGAAGTAAGCTAGCAAACTTGGAAGTATTCTTGATTTTATGAAACTAGAACTTATAGAATTTATGAAGAACACTTAGAACTTGAAGATAGAACTTGAGAGAGATCACTTAGATGAAGAAAATTGAAGAATGAAAGTGTTTGTAGGTGTTGTGTTCGTTGATATATGGATTAGATATAAAGGATGTGAAATTTTGTTTTCATGTAAATAAGTCATGAATGATTACTCATATTTTTGTAATTTTATGAGATATTTCATGCTAGTTGCCAAATGATGATTCCTACATGTGTTAGGTGACTCACATGGGCTGCTAAGAGCTAATAATTGGAGTGTATATACCAATAGTACATACATCTAAAAGCTGTGTATTGTACGAGTACGAATACGGGAGCATACGAGTAGAATTGTTGATGAAACTGAACGAGGATGTAATCGTAAGCATTTTTGTTAAGTAGAAGTATTTTTATAAGTGTCTTGAAGTCTTTCAAAAGTGTATGAATACATATTAAAACACTACATGTATATACATTTTAACTGAGTTGTTAAATCATCGTTAGTCGTTACATGTAAATGTTGATTTGAAACCTTTAAGTTAACGATCTTGTTAAATGTTGTTAACCCAATGTTTATTATATCTAATGAGATGTTAAATTGTTATATTATCATGATATTATGATATATTAATATATCTTAATATGATATATATACATTTAAATGTCGTTACAACGATAATCGTTACATATATGTCTCGTTTCGAAATCCTTAAGTTAGTAGTCTTGTTTTTACATATGTAGTTCATTGTTAATATACATAATGACATGTTTACTTATCATTTATCATGATTAAACATAGTGTAACAATATCTTAATATGATTCATATGTAATTAGTAAGACGTTGTTATAACGATAATCGTTATATATATCGTTTTGAGTTTCTTAATTCAATAAACACAATTTTATGTATATAACTCATTGTTAAAATACCTAATGAGATACTTACTTATCATAATATCATGTTAACTATATATATAATCATATATATGTCATCATATAGTTTTTACAAGTTTTAACGTTCGTGAATTACCGGTCAACTTGGGTGGTCAATTGTCTATATGAAACCTATTTCAATTAAGCAAGTCTTAACAAGTTTGATTGCTTAATATGTTGGAAACACTTAATCATGTAAATATCAATTTCATTTAATATATATAAACATGGAAAAGTTCGGGTCACTACATGTAGCGCAACCTGTACTGCGGCTATGTTTGCAGCAAGAAAGGTACGAAATTCCTCTTCGCTCATATTCATGGTGTGTCGAGTAGTCGGTGCCATTTCCTTCAAAATAGCCAACTGAATCGAGTTAATCATACAGAATATTAAGAGTAGTCAATAGTATTTCGTAGCATAATATGAACTCATTTATAAAAGATTTTTCTTCATATTAGCGTTTTATAAGTTTAAATTCGGGTACTACCTACCCATTAAGTTCATACTTAGTAGCTAATATACAATTCAACTTCTACAATTCCATATGAAAATCTGATTATAATAATATATCACATATAAATATTCTTCAAACTTACAACATCGCTATATTACATATAACATGAAATATAGTACACTTTGAAACAGGACAGTTTTGAAGATAAATCTAGTTAATACGCAAGTTGTTCAGCAAAGGAAATAAAGACACGTAATTCATAAGTCCAGAAACAAGTCTTGCATTCTAGTTTTACTAAGATGACTTCCCATCCTTGGTCTTGTGGAAAATAACCGTTATGACCATTGGCTAGGAAGCATGTTGTAATGTCGTCAAAAGGATGAGGGTTTCGTAATGTCCAACAGCCCCGTAATAATCTAAAAACCTTGTTTCTCACCCAACTACTGAATCTGTCACTTGTGGGAAGGTTTTATTTAAAAGTTGCAATCCAATGTTCTTTTTCTCACTTTGGTAAGAAGCAAAAATCACTAACCCGTAAGCATAACATGCTTCTTTATGTTGCATTTTAGAAGCTCTTTCTAATTCACGAAATCCTATGTTGGGATATGTTGAGTCAAAATAGGTTCTTAACCCGTAGCGTAAAATTGCATTTGGGTTCCCCGCATTTAACGCTTTAAAGAAAACACGGCGTAACTTACGGTCTCCCCAATGTGATATACCCCACCTATCAAAGGAAAGCCTTTTATAAACTAAGGCATTTCTGAAAAGTCTTTTAAATGTTTGACAAGTTAATTTCGCCATAACTAAATGTGCTGATGAATTCTGACCGACTCTAGACAAGATTTCCTCAATCATATCCTCTGGTAGGTCTTCTAAAATATTCAGTTTTCTACACTTAACGTCCATTTTGTTTTTATACTGTAAAATAGACAAGGATTAGATTCGTAAAAGATAATTAATAAACAATACAAGCAATTTTTACATAGAACATAAAAGTACAAGCACACTACAATACATATAATACACAACATGATTACAACCTTCTAATCTGAATCACTGGTTTCTTCTTCTTCGGACTTGGTTCGTTTTCCTAATTTTCTAGGAATATATGGTGTTCCTCTAATAGGAGCCATCGTTTTTCATAATGGTTTAGAAAAACCTGGTTGTTTAGAGGTTCCCGGGTCATTGTTACATTTTAGGAAATACGGATGTTGTCGATACATATAAAGTTCCTCGGGGTTGGAATCGGGTTTCTCTATTTTTATACCTTTTCCCTTATTATTTTCTTTCGCTTTATTAAATTGGGTCGAGGTAATTTCTATAGCATCATCAGAATCCTCATCGGGATCTGATTCATTGGAAAATTGGTAATCTTCCCAATATTTTGCTTCGTCGGCGGAAACACCATTGACCATTATTAACTTTGGTTCGTTGGTTAAGGATTTTCTTTTATTTAATCGATTTACTATAGGTATCAATATTTCTTCCTTCGGAACCTCTACTTCTTCTTCTGGTTCCTCCTCTTCCGATTCATCCTCTTCTGGTTCCTCTTCTTCCGGTTCCTCCTCTTCCGGTTCCTCCTCTTCCGGTTCCTCTTCGGGCATTTGTGAATCTTCCCAAAATATATTCGACTCTTCATTATTATTAGGTGAATCAATGGGATTTATACTAGAGGTAGACATCTATCACACAATATCAAACACTTTAAGGGATTAATATATAACATAATATTTACATGTTAATAATATATAGTTTCCAACAAAAAAATGTTAAGCAATCGTTTTTTGAAGAAAAACACGATCGAAGTCCAGACTCATTAATGCATCCTAACAAACTCAGTAAGACACACTAATGCAATTTTCTGGTTCTCTAAGACCAACGCTCGAATACCAACTGAAATTTCCCGTTCATATTGATTATAAACGTTCCATATTAATTGATTTCGTCGTGAGGTTTTGACCTCTATATGAGACGTTTTTCAAAGAATGCATTCATTTTTAAAACAACCATAACCTTTATTTTATCTATAAAGGTTTATAAAGCATTATGTAGATTATCAAATAATGATAATCTAAAATATACCGTTTACACACGACCATTACATAATGGTTTACAATAAGAATATATTACATCAAAAATAAGTTTCTTGAATGCAGTTTTTACATAATATAATACAAGCATGGACTCCAAATCTTGTCCTTATTTTAGTATGCAACATCGGAAGCTCTTAATAATCACCTGAAAATAAACATGCTTAAAACATCAACAAAAATGTTCGTGAGTTATAGGTTTAACCTATATATTATCAAATCATAATAATAGACCACAAGATTTCATATTTCAATATACATCCCATACATAGAGATAAAAATCATTCATATGGTGAACACCTGGTAACCGACATTAACAAGATGCATATAAGAATATTCCCTATCATTCCGGGAAAAATCCTTCGGACATGATAAAAACGAATTCGAAGTACTAAAGCATCCGGTACTTTGGATGGGGTTCGTTAGGCCCAATAGATCTATCTTTAGGATTCGCGTCAATTAGTAGATCGGTTTACTAATTCTTAGATTACCAAGCAAAAGAGGCATATTCGGCTTCGATCATTCACCCATATAATGTAGTTTCATTTACTTGTGTCTATTTCGTAAAACATTTATAAAACTGCATGTATTCTCATCCCAAAATATTAGATTTTAAAAGTGGGACTATAACTCACTTTCACAGATTTTTACTTCGTCGGGAAGTAAGACTTGGCCACTGGTCGATTCACGAACCTATAACAAATATGTACATATATATCAAAGTATGTTCAAAATATATTTACAACATTTTTAATACATTTTACTGTTTTAAGTTTATTAAGTCAGCTGTCCTTGTTAGTAACCTACAACTAGTTGTCCATAATTAGATGTACAGAAATAAATTGATATATATTATCTTGAATCAATCCACGACCCAGTGTATACACGTCTCAGGATAGATCACAACTCATACTATATATATTTTTGGAATCTACCTCAACCCTGTATAGCTAACTCCAACATTACTGCATATAGAGTGTCTATGGTTGTTCCAAATAATATATATAGATGGGTCGATATGATATGTCAAAACATTTGCATACGTGTCTATGGTATTCCAAGATTACATAATATATTAGAATACATGTATAATACAATATAAGTTAGCTAGGATATGATTAATAAAGATTTGTTACCAATTTTCACGTAGCTACAACAAGCAAAAATAACCAATCTTGTTTTACCCATAACTTCTTCGTTTTAAATTCGTTTTGAGTGAATCCAATTGCTATGGTTTCATATTGAACTTAAATTTATGAATCTATACAGAAAAAGTATATGTCATAGTTAGAATTACAGGTTACAAGTCGTTTTTGTAAAGGTAGTAATTTTAGTCGAAAGAACGACGTCTAGATGACCATTTTGGAAAACATACTTCCACTTTGAGTTTAACCATGATTTTTGGATATAGTTTCATGTTCATAAGAAAAATCATTTTCCCATAAGAACAACTTTTAAATCAAAATTTATCATAGTTTTTAATTAACTAACCCAAAACAGCCCGCGGTGTTACTACAACGGCGTATATCCGGTTTTACGGTGTATTTTGTGTTTTCCGGTTTTAAATCATTAAGTTAGCATATCATATAGATATAGAACATGTGCTTAGTTGATTTTAAAAGTCAAGTTAGAAGGATTAACTTTTGTTTGTGAACAAGTTTAGAATTAACTAAACTATGTTCTAGTGATTTTAAGTTTAAACCTTCGAATAAGGTAGTTTTATATATATGAATCGAATGATGTTATGAACATCATTACTACCTCAGGTTTTGTGGATAAACCTACTAGAAATGAGAAAAATAGATCTAGCTTCAAAGGATCCTTGGATGGCTTGAAAGTTCTTGAAGCAGAATCATGACACGAAAACAAGTTCAAGTAAGATTTCCACTCGAAATAAGATTGTTATAGTTATAGAAATTGAATCAAAGTTTGAATATGAGTATTACCTTGTATTAGAAAGATATCTTACTGTAAATAAGAAAGATTTCTTGAAGTTGGATGATCACTTTACAAGATTGGAAGTAAGCTAGCAAACTTGGAAGTATTCTTGATTTTATGAAACTAGAACTTATAGAATTTATGAAGAACACTTAGAACTTGAAGATAGAACTTGAGAGAGATCACTTAGATGAAGAAAATTGAATAATGAAAATGTTTGTAGGTGTTTTTGGTCATTGGTATATGGATTAGATATAAAGGATGTGTAATTTTGTTTTCATGTAAATAAGTCATGAATGATTACTCATATTTTTGTAATTTTATGAGATATTTCATGCTAGTTGCCAAATTATGGTTCCCACAAGTGTTAGGTGACTAACATGGGCTGCTAAGAGCTAATCATTGAAGTGTATATACCAATAGTACATACATCTAAAAGCTGTGTATTGTACGAGTACGAATACGGGAGCATACGAGTAGAATTGTTGATGAAACTGAACGAGGATGTAATCGTAAGCATTTTTGTTAAGTAGAAGTATTTTTATAAGTGTCTTGAAGTCTTTCAAAAGTGTATGAATACATATTAAAACACTACATGTATATACATTTTAACTGAGTTGTTAAATCATCGTTAGTCGTTACATGTAAATGTTGATTTGAAACCTTTAAGTTAACGATCTTGTTAAATGTTGTTAACCCAATGTTTATTATATCTAATGAGATGTTAAATTGTTATATTATCATGATATTATGATATATTAATATATCTTAATATGATATATATACATTTAAATGTCGTTACAACGATAATCGTTACATATATGTCTCGTTTCGAAATCCTTAAGTTAGTAGTCTTGTTTTTACATATGTAGTTCATTGTTAATATACATAATGACATGTTTACTTATCATTTATCATGATTAAACATAGTGTAACAATATCTTAATATGATTCATATGTAATTAGTAAGACGTTGTTATAACGATAATCGTTATATATATCGTGTCGAGTTTCTTAATTCAATAAACACAATAATATGTATATAACTCATTGTTAAAATACCTAATGAGATACTTACTTATCATAATATCATGTTAACTATATAAATAATCATATATATGTCATCATATAGTTTTTACAAGTTTTAACGTTCGTGAATCACCGGTCAACTTAAGTGGTCAATTGTCTATATGAAACCTATTTCAATTAATCACGTCTTAACAAGTTTGATTGTTTAACATGTTGGAAACACTTAATCCTATAAATAACAATTTCATTTAATATATATAAACATAAAAAAGTTTGGGTCACTACACCAGGTTACTGATAAGATCCCAAAAACAGTAAGAAAAGTGTCCCGGTGGGTTCTTGGTGCTTGATGCTCATCACGGTTCTCATCCTTGATGCTTATAGCTTCAAGTGTACAACTCGTTGATATGTTTGCATCATCTTTACCAAGTTTTGACCATCATGACACTAGTGTATGTCTAAGATATGTAGCAAAACTCATTTAAGGGTTGCAAGTAGGTTGATGAACCAAAGTTACATCAAGATCTTAGATCTGACACATACATGAGTTCTAATAATAATATTAAGCTATAAACTTGAATGTAAACTAAATAAACAAGATCTTAAGTTGTAGAACTTAGATCTTAGTTAGATCTTGAAGATCCTAGACTAGAAAGTCTAGATCTAGTGTGAAAGGTATTTCGTATGCCCGAGAGACATATTAAATTAACGTGGCCACTATGTTATGATCCAAGTCGGGTCATACCCAATAACAAGCTAACCAACACTTTATATGTATTTATTTTAACGGTTGGATTGTTAAATAAATACGCGACACTTGAACTTTAGAAAATCGATTTTCTAAATTATAATCACTTGAGATAAATTATTTGGATAATTTATATATGATGTGGAATTAATTACTTATAGGTTTAAATAATTATGTTATGTTATATTTTATAAAATGGTTTATAAAATTATTGCAAGTAACAAATACATTTTATTTTATACAAGTTTTATAAAACTTGTAACAAGTTTTATAAAACATTCTTGTTATAAAATAATGCATGGATGGGCAGTTTTTTGAGACTCCAAGACAAGTCCCATGCTTGTTTATTCTTGTTACTTTTGATACAAAAATTCTCAAGTGCATGCTTAACATATAACCAAGGCTTGACTCATTTTTCCTAGTGAGTAACTACACATTTAGCTTAAAAAAAACTGCACACCAGCCTCCTGTCTTTGCTGCTGGCCATGGCAGTTTTTGGGACCAAAAGGGGTTCTAAAATTGTTTTGCAAGCTTGTATCAAGTGTCAAATAAAAGCCTAACCATAGAGAAAGGTGTTGGGGTTAATTGCTTGGGGTATAACACACTTGAGGCTTCAAGTTAGAAGCTCATTTTGCATCATCTTCATCAACATTTCTGCTGTCAAATTCAGCTCATTTCTCACTCATTAAGGAGGTATAAACACTCTTCTTTAGTTGTTATATTTGTAAGCATATTATCAAGACTTGATATCTACTTGGAATTCAACTAAAATGGTTATATATATATACACTTGTTTTCTTAATATATCATGCTTCCGCTTCCTATATTTCTTACTAAATTGGTTTAGTAATTATGTTAACATTAAGAACATGTTGTTATATTGAATTCCAACAATGGTATCTAGAGCCGAGGTCTTTGGAATATGCTTCTTATATGGTTTATAAACCCATGAATTTTGTAATCTATAAACATGCATGAAAGTAGATTACAAAAAAAAAACTTTTCGGGTTTGGAGGGTTGCTTGGTTTGGTCGAATTCTTGGACACCCAAAATGGGTTTTGGGTTGTTCCATTTTGGTCATATTTGTTGTTCACAATCACAGCCACGATCTTGTGTTTGAATGGATGTTCGTTTGGTTGATTTATTCATTCATTTGGTTTGTAATAATTTATTCAATTTGGTTTGTAATAATTATTCATTTGGTTATGTAATTTATTTTATATTTGGTATATAAAATAGATTAGGTTGTATTTTCATTTTTTTTAGACAAAATGTATTAGGATATATTTTGTAAGATGATGAAGACTAGAAGAACACATGAAGAAGTATTTGGATGCAAGATTAAGTGGGAGATTTAAAATCTCCTACTTTGTGTTATAACCCCTTTACCGGTGGCATTTGTTTTCGGCTAAACAAATGTCCACCAAAATGGCTTGATTGTGAACATATGATTTTGCATGCGTGGTTGTTTTGTATGATTATGTGGATTGTATGTTTGTATGCTACAAATTAATCACACAAGTCAACAACTAGAAAATGGCAATTTAATTGGTTAAATTAAAACATTATCAACGACATGCAAAACGTCAATTTAAATGGTTAAATTAAAAATGGCTAATAGGACATTAATAATCGGTTATTAAGAACATGATAAGGATCATATATACAAAATGGTTTATATCAAGTAATTGGCTAAAATTACAAGACTTGAAAATGGATTTCAAATGAACCATACACTAAATGCATGTTGGTGTATGGCATGATTGTTTTCTCAAACTAGAATTAATGAAAACTTAAAATCCCTTATTAACAAGGTAAACAAGTTAAACGCCATCCTTTTGTGCAACACTTAAAAATATTAGGGAACTCATAATGGGATAAAGGTCACCTAACCGTTATGAGCAAACTAATATGATTAAGGTGAATTTCGCACACTTGTGGGATAAAGGTCACCTAACCACTTGTATGTTAAATTTACACGTTTACACAAGTAGGACGACTTGATTTGGGAATCATGAAGTTAGGGTCACCGAAGCATGAGAAACAAATAGGCGTTGATGAGATAAATATGCCATGCAAAAGGATTGCATGATCCCATAACTTAGAAGTTGCAAAAGGATTGCAATTGTCATGCAATGACTACCTAGCTAAATCAAATGACGGGATAAAGGTTACCTAACCGAAATTTGGTTGACCGTTGGATTCTAAAATTTAATAAATATCAATTGGATTTAAAGGGTATTGATTGTTAAATTAAAATTAATACTTAAACAACTTTGTTAAATTTTGTAGATGGCCGCCAATAACAACAACAACATTCCAAACGCACCTATCAACTTTAACAACCTATCGTTGAGGTCAATCCTCAAAAAGGAAAAACTCAACCATACGAACTTCATGGATTGGTTCCGCAATCTAAGAATTGTCCTCAAACTTGAGGATAGGGCGTATGTGTTGGAAGACCCCATTCCAGATCAACCGGACGAGGATGATACGGAAGGCATGGCTTATTGGGAGAAATATTGCACCGATTCGGTGCAAGTTTCTTGCCTCAGGCTTGGGACTATGATACCAGAACTCCAAAAGGATTTCGAGCATCATAGTGCATATGACATGATCACACAGTTGAAGGAGATGTTCCTTCAACAAGCTCGTGTCGAGTGCTTTGAAACAGTTCGAGCGCTTCATGCATGTCGAATGGACGACTCCCAATCCGTTTCATCTTATGTCCTTAAGATGAAAAGCCTAATTGATCGAGCAAACCGTCTAAACTGCAACGTGTCTAATGAATTAGCCACGGACCTTATCCTTAATTCCTTGTCAAAGAGGTTTGACACATTTGTAATGAATTACAACATGAATGGATGGGATAAAAGCATTGGCGAATTACATGCCATGCTTAAGACGGCAGAGGCAAGCATGGGTAAAAGGGCTTCACCAGTGTTTACGATCAATGAAGGCGGGTCCAAAAACAATAACACTTCTAAGCCGAAGGCGGCTAAGAGGAAAGGACCCACCTACCAAGGCAAGGGCAAGGGAAAGGGGAAGATGGTTACCCCAACCAATAATAACAAGAAGCAAAAGTGTGACGATCGCTCCAAATCTATATGGACGAACACGTCATTCATTGATTTCATTGCGAGGTATTTGACCTCTATATGATACGTTTTGTAAACATTGCATTCTTTTGAAAAGGCACACCATAAATGAATATTTAAATCAAAGGTTTTCGACATCTGATGATTTCTACATATAGACAATCACCGTATATAATAGTTTACAATAGTACTTCCGTTGACAATGCAGTCAAAATAAGGTACATGATGATGAATTGGTGAATGCAACGTTTTCTTGAAAAATATGCCATATAAGACTCCATGCACATAGCTTGTCTATCATATAAGCAAACAGCGGAAGACTTCTAGGGAACCTGAGAATAAACATGCTAACAAGTGTCAACACAAAGGTTGGTGAGTTCATAGTTTGTATGTTTCGCATAATCTGTATATAAAGATGGATCATAAGATTTCAGTTGTTTCATCCAGAAACGTTTATCAAAATATTCTACGAAATTGAGCACCCTGGTAACTAAACTTAACGTATATATAATTTGTACCCTTTGTATAATCATCTTAATAATACACGCAAACCAACGTGTACGCTTCTCAAATAGCATACGTCCGTTAAAAGGCTAGTGCTCTAACTCGGACGGGGATATCAAGCCCTATGGATCCATATACTACTATTCGTGCCCACCAGTTCTTATAACTGGCAGTTACTAGTTACCAAAGCTAAGGGATTTTCGGTTCAAACTCAGCGTAGATTTTAGTATGTACTTGTATCCATTGCGTTTAAAAAATAAAGTGCATGTATTCTCAGCCCAAAAATATAGATTGCAAAAGCAATTAAAAAGGGAGCAAATGAAACTCACGCATATAAATCTAGTATTTTCAGTATGTATAAACAGTTGCATGTATTCTCAGCCCAAAAATATATTGAGTAAAAGGGATCATATGAAACTCACCTTAGCAGCACATAAAGTTGTTCATCGTAATGTGATCGAAACTCGGTATATCAAATAATCGTAGATCTCAACCTAGAGAACATATGTTGGTTAATAAATGTCTATCAAGCTAGGTCAGGTCATAGTGTATCACAATCCTAATGCTCGAAATTGACATACAAAAGTTATTCAAAGTTGTTTCAAAAAGTCAATTTTGACAATAGTTCAACAAACGAGACGTACCTTATATAAGGATTCATTTACTCGGTTGGTAATATTCAAAAATCCATTTTATCAATCTCGTAAACAAGTTGTTTAAGTATTAATTGCAGATTCAAAAAGCAATTCCAATTACTGTCAATTATAATTCAGTTGACCATATCTTTTGATTCGTTCCTCGAAACTATTCGATATCTAAATGAAAAGTTATTGATTTTTCGCCAGCTTTCCGAAAACATGTATATCATATACCTTTTACCAGTAATATATGTATTTAATTCGTGATTCATTATAAACTGTTTAACGACGAAATTTAGCATACAAGCATGTATAAATATATACTCGAGCACTAGACATGTATACACTATTAATATATAAAAGATAAGATATGAATGCTCACATATCAATATTGAGATTCAATATTGCAGGAAAGTACGTAGACGCAACAGAGATGATAAATACTAGGTTTGATTTGCGAACAATACCCATGAACATTACCCATAACCTCCATAGCTATAACCCATAATTTCCTTAGTTCTATCCCGTTTGAAGCTTGTTTTGAAAGTGACACGCTCATGACCTCGTCGTAATATTTTATGTATAATATTACTAAAAATATTAAGATTAATAATAATAATAATAATCTTAATAATAATAATAATATAATAATAATAATAATAATAATAATAATAATAATAATAATAATAATAATAATAATAATAATAATAATTATTATTATTATTATTATTATTATTATTATTATTATTATTATAATTAAATACTTACAGAGTAATATAAGTGTAAAAGAATTCGAGCAGAAACTGGACTTTTATAGGCAACTTTTTGAAATCTGATGCCCATGCGATCGCATGGGTTTTATGCATATTTCTCATGTGATCGCATGGCCGTCAGATCCAGCTCACATATTTTTTGTTTTCTTGTTTGTCGACATGATTAAATATAATATATATAATATATATAATTTAAATAATTAATTATATATTATATTAAATTCATGTGCATAGTTGACTTGTAATTTTCGTTTCGATGACTCGTACGTTGTCACTCGACTTATGTCCCGGTTTTGGTTTCTCGAACGCATTTTCGTACGCTTAGAAAATTCGCAATTTACGTTTTGTGACTCGTACTTTTGTCAAAATATAGTCTTAAATTATCAATAAACTATATCATTCAAAGTGTATCTTAAACTTTCGAGTGTTTTGGTCATTTACTTCTATAAATCATTGTCTCGCTATTTGTTAATATATATATAATAACAAATCGTTTTATGATCAAGTTAATATATATTTTCAACATTCATAAACACGTTTTAAATATACGCCGTAAGTTATTCATACAATTAATATTCCAATTTATCATATATATTCAAATAAATATTTAAACCAATAAGTTTAATGTACTGTATCAAAAAAATTAATACATTGTTACGTTTTCAAGTTATAGTATATATATATATATATATATATATATATATATATATATATATATATATATATATATATGTATGTATCTATATACATATAATTGTTCGCGAATCGTCGAGAACAACCGAAAGGTATTTGAATATATGAAAATAGTTCAAAAATTTTGAGATTCAGTTTTACAGACTTTGTTTATCGTGTCGAAAATGTTACTCATACAAAGATTAAGTTTAAATTTGGTCAGAAATTTCCTGGTCATCACAGTACCTACCCGTTAAAGAAATTTCGTCCCGAAATTTGAGTGAGATCGTCATGACTAACAATAAAAATGTTTTCATGCCGTATATGTGTTGATAAATAGAGTTTTATCACCATTGAATAATATGGATAAAACAATCCGATTATTCGAAGCGTATGAGAGAAGTTATCGTAAAAGAGTTAAATGAAGAATAGAGATTCGTCTTAACTCTTGACATATTAACGATTGATTTCCGTAATTTAAGGAATAGAAAATCTTCATAATCTAAATAAGATTTGATTCTTCGGAATTTAAGGAAATTAAGATTTCTTTTGATTAAATGCGTAATTTGCCTCGATTTCTATGTTTGATATTTCGCTATAAATTGACCTCTTCCGTTTCATTATTTTCATCACTCTTACATCTTCTTCCTCATTTCCTATTTTCAAAAGATTGTGAAAAATGCTTCATCCAGTTCTGATTCTTGATATACTTCTAACTTTCATATCTGTCATTCTTCTTTTTCATCTACCACCGAAGGAAGTTATTTTCTTCTACCATTACCTTGGGGTTATAGTGTTTTTTATTCTCCCGTGTCTTTATATTGCTATACGCATTGATATACACGGTTTGTAATTTCTGGGTGGTTGTTGGGTTTTATATCTTCCCTTATATTTCGATGTCTCTGCTTCTGTCTTTCCATAATCATTGACATCCACAGTTAATACTCTTTCCAATTTACTTTGATTTATATATACTCCCATTGATATTTTAAAGCTTCATGCTTTTGTTTTATCTTCCCGACTTTAAATCAAGCGAATAATGGTCCAGAATTCGTAGGTATGAATTTCGGAATGAACATAATTAATGTTCTAAAAAGAAATGGTAATAGCACAATCTGACTTGTCAAATTACCAGAATACCTTGAAAAAGACAGAAAATATTTTCTTGATAGTTTAGAGGTTAAATAGAATGAAAGAGTTATGTAACATGGTTTATAATGAGGGTATGATCTGTGAACCTTTATCACGTTCCATTAGAAACTCAGCATGACTTACTGTAATATAATCACGTTGATCAAGTGTCATTATATTATACTAACTCATGCTTCAATTCCTAACACTACTTCAAAAACATCCATTTTTCGAAATTTTCAGAAATTAGAAACTAAAATAGTTTCTTTTATGATGTAACACAGATAGCGTGAAGAGATAAATAATTTCCGATAAGAATAGTTATGAAAATATCTTCAGAAATATGGAGGATATTTATAATGGAAGATACGATGATATCTTAGAATTTCTAATATCAGAGGATGATGCGGAAAATCTGTCTGTGAAGGTTTAGAATAAGAAGTAAGATTCTTACTAATGGTTTCAGCAGACACTGAATCATTTGAATTCTTTGAAGGTAGATTTCGTCCTTGTGATTTGTCTACAGCTTCCTTCATACTTTGCTCAACCCGTTTTCCAGTTTCAAACCTTCTATTTTTCTGTGCTTTTCCAACACACTACTCTTTATCATCTAACTTTTGACTGTTAAAGTCGTTTATAGTTTTTGTGCTTCATCAGCATTTTTCCAAAATTCGTAGAACTAGTTTCGTAGTTTGGGGTGTTTTTCAGAAACTTCACATTCGAAGTATGTAAGTCTAGAAGATAGATGTTATATATATATAACTGTTGTCGTAGAAAATGCTGCGAGATTCAAAATACTGATTACTAATTCCCGGTGGTTGGTATGGAAATTATTGTTACAAGATGTGGATGAGTACATGATAGGGTTTCAATGAGTATAAGAATTTTTCGAAAGTTCAAGGATTAATAAAGTTGTTTGGTAAATTTACTGCTAATGTGGAGGAACATGAAAGGTTCCCCAGTAACAAAACGTGTATATCAAGGTTACAATAAGGCTTAATCTGAAAAGTTGAAGTTGACTGGTTGGAAGTGTGATAAAACTGGATACTTTGAAAAGAAATTGCAAGATTATTTTCGGTAATAACAATGCTAAAGGATCTTTCACCGTTTTGAAGTCAAAGTATAGCTTTGAAAGATGTAGAGATCTAAGAATGATGTCACTTGTTAAATCTTGACTTGGATTCTTTTCTGTCAATATCAGAATATGTAATTGAATTTGTATGAAAACGATTGTATATCGCTGTGAGCATAGTTAATAATTTTTGAATCAAAGTTGAAGAATGTACAGTGTAACATATTAATTGCGAACTTATATATTTCCCGGGTATTACCTACCCGTTAAAGATTTCACAATTAATACTTTGTACAAAAGAATTTTTATTACCGCCTTTATGAAAATATATGTATGTATATTTTCTTCAGATGTAACACAGATTTAATGAGTTAATATGATATTAAGCTCATTTAATTTTCGGCTTGACTTAGAAATGATTAATCTCTAAAACATTAAAGATTACATAATCTTTGCGGAGTATTTCGCTAATGTAATCGATACTTCATTATTTATTCTTATTGATATTCCTCGGTGAAGGATGTTGGTGCTCGTGGAATTTTTGTGAAGCTTACAAGGCACAGATGATGTTTTCTGAAAAGTTTCGAGTATATTGAAATTGAAAATGTAAAATCAATTATGTAATTGATTAATACACTTGGTTTATTATGAAATGGAATTCATGGAGTTGAAACGGAGATTGTAGTTAACAATGGTTAAGTTGTTAAGGAAGGATGTACATCATTGCATATTAGTAATATGAACTAACCGAGTAGTACCTACCAGTTAAGATTCACACGTAATAGCTTAGTACGAAAATATTTATTTTGATTTCAAAATTCATATATATTAAATATACATAAAATTTCTTCAGGGGAAATGAATTAATACTTCATCGGTTATTGTTGCTGGTATTTCTTGGTAACTACGGTGCGTATGACGTTGATGCTCGTGGAACAGATTGTGAAGTTGAGGTTTGCGATGCGGATGTTGTTGGTGGTGGTAATGGTACTGTTGGTGTTGTTGTTGGTGGTACTGTTGATGCCGGTGATGCTGCTGGTGTTTGTAACCTTTGCACCATATTCTCCAAAGCCACTACCCGAGCACGAAGCTCATTGACTTCTTCTACTACACCGGGATGATTGGCGGTTCGGACGAGCGGATGAATAAGATCCAGAATTTGAGATAGTATATTATCGTGACGAGATACTCTGGAAATGAGAGAGAAAATGGTGTCTCGAACAGGTTCGCCGGTAAGTGCTTCAGGTTCTTCGCCAAGAGGGCAATGTGGTGGAGGAAAGGGATCGCCTTCTTCTTGTCTCCAATAATTAAGTAGGCTACGAAGCCATCCCCAATTCATCCAGAATAGATGATGGCTAATTGGTAGATCCATTCCGGTTACACTTTCTTCGGAATTCAGGTGAATATCCATATCGGAATAGCTGTCAGAGTTTGAACTAGATACGGGATCCATCTTGTATAATTAGGGAGATGATTTTTGATATGAATTATATTATAGAATTTAGTTTGGTATTCTTCAATACATAATTTACATATGTATATATAATACCAAATTCCATAAATCACGGAGAAATTTTCGGAAGATATCAGGAAAAGTTTACAGTAACAGATACGCTAAGATATGAATTTTTGTCTATACACTATTTATGCAATAAATGCAGGAAAACGTGTCTAGACTTAAGAATGATAAGCATGTAATTTTCGACAAGAAATGATAAGCAAAACTTTTAACATGCAGACACGGTCGAAGTCCAGACTTACTAATGCATCTTAACAACTATCAGTTAGACACATTCATGAAAGACCTGGTTCGCTAGGACCAACGCTCTGATACCAACTGTGACGATCGCTCCAAATCTATATGGACGAACACGTCATTCATTGATTTCATTGCGAGGTATTTGACCTCTATATGATACGTTTTGTAAACATTGCATTCTTTTGAAAAGGCACACCATAAATGAATATTTAAATCAAAGGTTTTCGACATCTGATGATTTCTACATATAGACAATCATCGTATATAATAGTTTACAATAGTACTTCCGTTGACAATGCAGTCAAAATAAGGTACATGATGATGAATTGGTGAATGCAACGTTTTCTTGAAAAATATGCCATATAAGACTCCATGCACATAGCTTGTCTATCATATAAGCAAACAGCGGAAGACTTCTAGGGAACCTGAGAATAAACATGCTAACAAGTGTCAACACAAAGGTTGGTGAGTTCATAGTTTGTATGTTTCGCATAATCTGTATATAAAGATGGATCATAAGATTTCAGTTGTTTCATCCAGAAACGTTTATCAAAATATTCTACGAAATTGAGCACCCTGGTAACTAAACTTAACGTATATATAATTTGTACCCTTTGTATAATCATCTTAATAATACACGCAAACCAACGTGTACGCTTCTCAAATAGCATACGTCCGTTAAAAGGCTAGTGCTCTAGCTCGGACGGGGATATCAAGCCCTATGGATCCATATACTACTATTCGCGCCCACCAGTTCTTATAACTGGCAGTTACTAGTTACCAAAGCTAAGGGATTTTCGGTTCAAACTCAGCGTAGATTTTAGTATGTACTTGTATCCATTGCGTTTAAAAAATAAAGTGCATGTATTCTCAGCCCAAAAATATAGATTGCAAAAGCAATTAAAAAGGGAGCAAATGAAACTCACGCATATAAATCTAGTATTTTCAGTATGTATAAACAGTTGCATGTATTCTCAGCCCAAAAATATATTGAGTAAAAGGGATCATATGAAACTCACCTTAGCAGCACATAAAGTTGTTCATCGTAATGTGATCGAAACTCGGTATATCAAATAATCGTAGATCTCAACCTAGAGAACATATGTTGGTTAATAAATGTCTATCAAGCTAGGTCAGGTCATAGTGTATCACAATCCTAATGCTCGAAATTGACATACAAAAGTTATTCAAAGTTGTTTCAAAAAGTCAATTTTGACAATAGTTCAACAAACGAGACGTACCTTATATAAGGATTCATTTACTCGGTTGGTAATATTCAAAAATCCATTTTATCAATCTCGTAAACAAGTTGTTTAAGTATTAATTGCAGATTCAAAAAGCAATTCCAATTACTGTCAATTATAATTCAGTTGACCATATCTTTTGATTCGTTCCTCGAAACTATTCGATATCTAAATGAAAAGTTATTGATTTTTCGCCAGCTTTCCGAAAACATGTATATCATATACCTTTTACCAGTAATATATGTATTTAATTCGTGATTCATTATAAACTGTTTAACGACGAAATTTAGCATACAAGCATGTATAAATATATACTCGAGCACTAGACATGTATACACTATTAATATATAAAAGATAAGATATGAATGCTCACATATCAATATTGAGATTCAATATTGCAGGAAAGTACGTAGACGCAACAGAGATGATAAATACTAGGTTTGATTTGCGAACAATACCCATGAACATTACCCATAACCTCCATAGCTATAACCCATAATTTCCTTAGTTCTATCCCGTTTGAAGCTTGTTTTGAAAGTGACACGCTCATGACCTCGTCGTAATATTTTATGTATAATATTACTAAAAATATTAAGATTAATAATAATAATAATAATCTTAATAATAATATAATAATAATAATAATAATAATAATAATAATAATAATAATAATAATAATAATAATAATAATTATTATTATTATTATTATTATTATTATTATTATTATTATTATTATTATTATAATTAAATACTTACAGAGTAATATAAGTGTAAAAGAATTCGAGCAGAAACTGGACTTTTATAGGCAACTTTTTGAAATCTGATGCCCATGCGATCGCATGGGTTTTATGCATATTTCTCATGTGATCGCATGGCCGTCAGATCCAGCTCACATATTTTTTGTTTTCTTGTTTGTCGACATGATTAAATATAATATATATAATATATATAATTTAAATAATTAATTATATATTATATTAAATTCATGTGCATAGTTGACTTGTAATTTTCGTTCCGATGACTCGTACGTTGTCACTCGACTTATGTCCCGGTATTGGTTTCTCGAACGCATTTTCGTACGCTTAGAAAATTCGCAATTTACGTTTTGTGACTCGTACTTTTGTCAAAATATAGTCTTAAATTATCAATAAACTATATCATTCAAAGTGTATCTTAAACTTTCGAGTGTTTTGGTCATTTACTTCTATAAATCATTGTCTCGCTATTTGTTAATATATATATAATAACAAATCGTTTTATGATCAAGTTAATATATATTTTCAACATTCATAAACACGTTTTAAATATACGCCGTAAGTTATTCATACAATTAATATTCCAACTTATCATATATATTCAAATAAATATTTAAACCAATAAGTTTAATGTACTGTATCAAAAAAATTAATACATTGTTACGTTTTCAAGTTATAGTATATATATATATATATATATATATATATATATACATATAATTGTTCGCGAATCGTCGAGAACAACCGAAAGGTATTTGAATATATGAAAATAGTTCAAAAATTTTGAGATTCAGTTTTACAGACTTTGTTTATCGTGTCGAAAATGTTACTCATACAAAGATTAAGTTTAAATTTGGTCAGAAATTTCCTGGTCATCACAAAAAGGTTGCCGGAAAGGCTAACCTCAAGGAAGATCCGTGTTTTGGTTGCGGTGAAATGGGTCACTGGAAACGCAACTGCCCGGTCTACCTAAAGGAGTTGAAGGAAAAGAGGAAAAGAGGGATGCAGGGCAAACCTCAGGTAATGTATATATGGTATACATTGAGCTTAGTATTACTTCTTCTAATACATGGGTATTAGACACAGGATGTGGAACTCACATTTGCAATTCTATGCAGGGGTTCAAAAGAAGTAAACAAGAAGCGGGAACATCAAGTCTCTACATGGGTAATGGAGCTAAGGCGCACGTAGTAGCTCAAGGAGACTTTATTCTAAAGCTTCCAAATGGTTTGGAACTATTTTGAAAAATGTTTTGTATGCACCCAATTTATCGCGAAACATTATTTCTGTATCCCGTTTGAAACAATGTAGTTTTAATCTTAATTTCATTAATGATGATATCCATGTTTCTTTAAATAATGTGTTCTATTTTAAGGCTTCACCTTCGAATGGTATTTATGAATTGGTTCATGATGACACAGCATGCAATAGCTCAATATACCATGCAAACACCAAGAAACTCAAAAGGGATTTGAGTGATTCCTACTTATGGCATTGTCGCCTTGGTCACATAAACAAGAACCGAATGCATACACTTTAAAAGAATGGACTTTTGAAATCAAATGAACTAGACTCGTTTGATGTATGTGAGTCTTGTTTACAAGGCAAAATGACTAAACCACCTTTCAAAGGGACCTATGAAAGGGCTAAGGACTTATTGGGATTAATACATTCGGATGTATGCGGACCCTCTAAGCCCATAACTAGGAATGGTGAAAGATACTTCGTTACTTTCATTGATGACTTCAGTCGTTTCGAATATGTCTACTTGTTAAGACATAAGGACGAAACTTTTGAAGCATTCAAGGAATATCAAAACGAAGTACAAAATCAACTTAATAAGACAATCAAGGTACTTCATACCGATAGAGGAGGTGAATACCTAAGCGATGCTTTCCAAGATCATCTTAGAAGTTGTGGGATTATCTCGCAACTTACTCCACCCGGGACACCACAGCTTAATGGTTTGTCCGAAAGGAGGAACCGAACCCTAATGGATATGGTTCGATCTATGATGGCTAGAAGCTCGTTACCTCTATCATTCTGGGGTTATTGTCTCTGCTCCGTGGCTCATATTTTAAATATGGCCCCAACCAAGAAAGTGGAACGAACACCTCATGAGATGTGGTTTGGAAAACCTCCATCTCTATCATACTTAAAGGTATGGGGATGTGAAGCTTACCCTAAACGTTACGTCTCTAATAAGTTAAATGCTTGATCCATAAAGTGTATCTTCATAGGATATCCCAAGGATAATATGGGATATTATTTCTATGATCCTTCCGAACAGAATGTATTTGTTGCTCGAAAGGCTGAATTCCTTGAAACTAAGTTCCTAATGGAAGGTGATAGTGAAAAGAAGATAGATCTTGAGGAGGTTCGAGATCAAGTAGATGATACACAATTGGTTGATACTAGCACTCAACATGAAAATGTTGAAAGTGATCAAATGGATGATCAAAATACACAAGACGTTCGCAAATCTGGTAGGATTAGTAATCCTCCTGAGAGATATGGGTTTCTCATGGATGGTTGCTATGTGGTTGATTTGGATGAACCAACAAACTACCAAGATGCTTTATCAAGGATTGATAAGGATAAATGGCAGGAAGCCATGAATGCTGAGATGCAATCCATGTATGACAACCAAGTTTGGGAACTGGTTGTACAACCTACTGGCTCAAGGCTGGTTGATTGTAAATGGCTTTTCAAAATGAAAACCGACATACATGGAAACTTGGATACATATAAAGCTAGACTTGTAGCAAAAGGTTTCACTCAAACTCAAGGGGTTGACTATGATGAAACTTTTTCGCCTGTGGAAATGCTAAAGTCTATTAGGATATTATTTGCCATTGCTGCTCATTATGATTATGAAATATGGCAAATGGATGTCAAGACCGCTTTCCTAAATGGATATCTTGTGGAAGATATCTATATGGTTCAGCCTGAAGGTATTGTTGATCCGAAATATCCTAAAAAGGTATGCAAGTTAAAGAAGTCAATCTACGGATTGAAACAAGCATCTAGAATGTGGAATATAAGAAAGCTAGTGGGAGAACTATCATGTTCCTTGTACTATATGTGGATGATATATTGTTATTTGGAAATGATATTCCGGCAATGCAAGGAGTTAAAACTTGGCTAAGTAAATGTTTCTCCATTAAGGATCTTGGAGAAGCACAATACATTTTGGGGATTGGGATCTACAGGAATAGATCCAAGAAACTGATAGGTTTGAATCAAAGTGCATACATTGAAAAGGTCTTGAAAAGGTTCAAGATGGAGAACTCTAAGAGTGGTTTGGTACCTATTCAAAGAAGAATGCCTCTCAGTTCATCTCAGTGCCCTACCACGAAAGATGAACAAGAGAGAATGAAGAGAGTCCCTTATACATCTGCTATTGGGTCAATCATGTATGCAATGATATGCACTAGACCGGATGTGTCATGCGCCCTAAGCTTGACAAGTAGATACCAGAATAACCCAGGAAACAGTCATTAGATTGCGGTTAAAAGTATATTGAAATACCTTAGGAGGACTAAGGATATGTTTCTAATATATGGATCTGGTGAGGAGGAACTTGCTGTAAAGGGTTACGTGGACGCGAGTTTCCAAACTGATCGAGATGATTCTCGATCACAGTCCGGTTATGTCTTCACGTTAAATGGAGGTGCGGTCTCTTGGAAGAGTTCAAAACAGGATGTTGTTGCATTATCCACTATAGAGTCGGAGTACATTGTTTCCTCATTGGCAGCTCAGGAAGCTGCATGGATGAAGAAATTCATCGATGACTTAGGAGTAGTCCCTTCCATTCAGGACCCTCTTGAGATCTTTTGTGACAACGAGGGTGCGATTGCTCAAATCAAGGAACCTCGTGCTCACCAAAAGACCCGTCACATTGAACGGAGATTCAACTACATAAGGGATGAAGTTGAAAAGGGAAAGATATGTATTCGCAAAGTTCATACAGATCTTAATATAGCGGATCCACTCACAAAGCTCTTACATGGTGCAAAACATCAAGGGTATGTTAGTGCATTAGGGCTTCGATATTCTAGTGATTAGTTGTGATCTGTCTTATGTATTGTAACAGAACGAAGTAGTTCAAACTCATTAATATAATTATGGTGTTAATTTATTAATCTTGAGTCAGGTTCCTATTTTGCATATTTTATCCATGAATAAGTAATTATTCTAAATCCCGTAGTCAATCACATTTGTGGGAACAAGTGTGAAGTTTAGACTATTATGAACTTGGATTGGTATACATTCACGGGATGAATGTGGGGCAAGGTTGCAACCAAGGTTCATAGATATTTGTGGGACACAAATATTGGAAGACCCGCCCTCAAGACTTACAAAATGGAGCCTTTGTGGTTGATCACATGTAATCTTGAGTAAAGGAGAATATCATTGTATCCTCTTACCTGAGATACATATTGGGTTCAGATATTTACCAAGTATGGTGCCTTGATTCTTTCCTTCGCTATTCTGAAATATGGTAGTTCATAAGGAAGAGCTCAGGTATAATACAAAGTATATATTTAGGACGTATGTAGTCAAGATGGAATTTGTCCCTCTTATTCGTTGAGAGTCAGATGTCTAAGGCCTGATAAAGTTAAATCTAAAAGAGAGTGATCACTCTGTATCTCTTGGATTTAACATGACATCTAGGACGAAAGGATGTGATGAAAGATTCACCTATTCATAGTCGAGATGGGAACTCGAAAGGGATGATGTTATTGAATGGAAAAAGTCATAACATATTGGGGGTGATGGACAATCGTTAGGTGGTATCCATCACTTGCATTAATTTCTTATGTTTCTCGTGCAAGTGGGAGATTGAAAGGTATTTCGTATGCCCGAGAGACATATTAAATTAACGTGGCCACTATGTTATGATCCAAGTCGGGTCATACACAATAACAAGCAAACCAACACTTTATATGTATTTATTTTAACGGTTGGATTGTTAAATAAATACGCGACACTTGAACTTTAGAAAATCGGTTTTCTAAATTATAATCACTTGAGATAAATTATTTGGATAATTTATATATGATGTGGAATTAATTATTTATAGGTTTAAATAATTATGTTATGTTATATTTTATAAAATGGTTTATAAAATTATTGCAAGTAACAAATACATTTTATTTTATACAAGTTTTATAAAACTTATAACAAGTTTTATAAAACATTCTTGTTATAAAATAATGCATGGATGGGCAGTTTTTTGAGACTCCAAGACAAGTCCCATGCTTGTTTATTCTTGTTACTTTTGATACAAAGATTCTCAAGTGCATGCTTAACATATAACCAAGGCTTGACTCATTTTTCCTAGTGAGTAACTACACATTTAGCTTTAAAAAAAAAACTGCACAACAGCCTCCTGTCTTTGCTGCTGGCCGTGGCAGTTTTTGGGACCAAAAGGGGTTCTAAAATTGTTTTGCAAGCTTGTATCAAGTGTCAAATAAAAGCCTAACCATAGAGAAAGGTGTTGGGGTTAATTGCTTGGGGTATAACACACTTGAGGCTTCAAGTTAGAAGCTCATTTTGCATCATCTTCATCAACATTTCTGCTGTCAAATTCAGCTCATTTCTCACTCATTGAGGAGGTATAAACACTCTTCTTTACTTGTTATATTTGTAAGCATATTATCAAGACTTGATATCTACTTGGAATTCAACTAAAATGGTTATATATATACACTTGTTTTCTTAATATATCATGCTTCCGCTTGCTATATTTCTTACTAAATTGGTTTAGTAATTATGTTAACATTAAGAACATGTTGTTATATTGAATTCCAACATAGTGTTCTTAAATTAAACCCTAAGTTATGGAACTTGGATCTTTACTTTAATAAAACCATAAGTTATGAAACTTAGATTTTTATTTTTTAAGATGTATATAAGCTTATAAGCTCTTGTTTTAAACAAAATTGGAAGACCATAAGCTATAGAAACTTAGATCCAACATAATTGTATGAAGTTATAACTAGAAAGTTTAACTTTCATGTTTTTGAACTTACAATGTTTAACTTTAGTTTCAAGAAAAATGAGATCAAGTTTAACTAGTAATACTTGACCAACATATATAAATCACGAATTTAAAAGAAAGAAAAGATGAACTTCAAGTGTAGAACCATAAGCTAACAAGCTTAGATTCTTGTTCTTGACTTCTCATCAAACTAAGGATGGAAGAAACAAGATTCATGAAGATACAAACTATAAAGCTTGATCTTTAACAACAAACAACAACAAGTAAATTGATGATGATACTTGGTGTTTTTAAAGGAAAAAGAAGAAGAAAAATAAAGTTTGTTACTTACAATTTAGAGAGAAAAAGAAAGAGTGAAAGTAGTGTAAGAATGAGGTGTGTGTGGAATGAGAAATACAAGTATATAAGTAACAAAAAAGAAAAGAAAATGGAACTCCCTCCACACCCATGAAGGCCGACGGTTTAGGCTCCCAAATGGGGGTGGTCAACTTTTTCTTTCAAGTGTTGGAAGGTGGTGAATGCTAGTATGAGGTATAAAGTTAAATACATGGGAAGATGGTCATGCATGCTTGAAACATTTTCTCTCCTCATTTAACTAATTAATCCATGTTTAGTCTTAAAGAATCATTAGCATAATAGTGGGCTTACTAGTAGTCCATTAAGTAATGTAGGGTGGGCTTCCAAGTCCAATAATATAAGCCCAAGTATAAGTAAGCAACAAATTTAGTAAAAGCCCAAGTAATTAACTACTTACATTAGTTAATTAAAAATGATTAATAATAATTAATCATGAACGTAAATAATATTCCAAATATTATTCGAGAAAAGCACGTGTCGAAAAGACAAGTCGGGACATGGAAAGTCAATTACGGTAACAAGTAAAACATATAAGCATACATTTATTAAAGCGCAAGTATTAATAATAAATATTAATAATATAAGTCAGAAAATCCAGGGTCGTTACATTACCCACCTATTAAAGAAAATTTCGTCCCGAAATTTTAGGCTGAGGTAGATGGAGGAGTTGGGAAAAGGTGAGGATACTTCTGCATCATTTGATCCTCTCATTCCCAGTAAACTCGGGTCCTCGTTTGGCATTCCATCGAACTCGGACGATCGGAATCTTGTTGCGTTTCAAAGTTTTAACCTCACGGTCCATAATTTCAACAGGTTCTTCCACGAAGTGGAGTTTATCATCAATCGTAAGTTCTTCTAGTGGTATGACAAGTTCCGATTCAGCAAAACACTTCTTCAAATTCGATACGTGGAAGGTAGGATGAACTGAGCTCAATTGAGTCGGAAGATCTAAACGGTAAGCAACGGGTCCAACACGCTCCAAGATTTCGAAAGGAACAATGTATCGCGGGTTAAGCTTCTCACGTTTTCCAAAACGGATCACACCTTTCCAAGGTGCGACTTTCAACATTACACGGTTACCCACGTTGAATTCGAAGTCTTTACATTTAAGGTCGGCATAACTATTTTGGCGATCACGGGCCGTCTTGAGTCTCGATTGAATTTGGACAATCTTCTCAGTTGTTTCATGGACTAACTCGGGTCCGGTGATTTACTTTTCACCTACTTCGGCCCAACAAATAGGAGAATGGAATTTGCGGCCATACAACACTTCGAAAGGTGCGGCATTAATACTCGAATGATAACTGTTGTTGTAAGAGAATTCGGCTAGCGGCAAATGCCTTTCCCAAGCCTTTCCAAAATCAATAACACAAGTACGCAACATGTCCTCCAAAGTCTGAATCGTGCGTTCGCTTGTCCGTCGGTCTGTAGGTGATACGCAGTACTCATGTAGAGACGAGTCCTCAAGGCTTCTTGCAAAGAACGCCAAAATCTGGAAGCAAAACAGGCATCTCGGTCTGAAATAATCGATAAGGGTACTCCATGACGAGATACACTTTCCTTTATGTATAGTTGAGCGAGTTTTTTCATCGTATCCGTTTCCTTCATGGCTAAGAATATCTTGACTTGTGGGCTTCGTCTAGAATGAGGCTTCGTAAATCCCCATAACTAGGCACCCAAATTCTTTCGGCGAAGTATCGGAGTCCAGTCTCCTTAACCTCGAATCGAGAGACTAGAATATTCAAGTGTTCATGAGAAATATTCTCCTCCTTGAGAGCCTCATCTTGGGCTACTCGGATCTGGCTATTGAGGTTCGAATGAATGGTGATGTTCAAGGCTCGGACACGAAGATGTGCCATCCTCTCCTTTCGGCTCAAAGCGTCGGCTACAACATTGGCCTTGCCAGGATGGTAATGAAGTTCACAATCATAGTCATTCAGCATCTCGATCCATCATCGCTGTCTCATGTTCAGTTGTTTCTGATCGAAAATGTGTTGGAGGCTTTTGTGGTCGGTGAAGATAGTACTTTTAGTTCCATAAAGATAGTGTCTCCACAATTTGAGCGCAAAAACAACGGCTCCAAGTTCGAGATCGTGACTAGTGTAGTTTTGCTCGTGAATCTTCAGTTGACGAGAAGCATAAGCAATGACCTTCGTTCTTTGCATCAATACGCAACCAAAACCATTTTTCGAGGCATCGCAGTACACAACGAAGTCGTCACTCCCTTTAGGAAGTGATAAGATAGGCGAGGTGGTTAACTTCTGCTTCAAGGTTTGAAATGATGATTCATGTACGGTTTCCCAAACGAACTTCTTCCCTTTGTGAGTCAGCGCGGTCAAAGGACGCGCAATCAGAAAGAAACCTTCAATAAATCTTCGGTAGTAACCGGCGTGACCTAAAAATTGGCGGATATGAGTCGGAGTAGTGGGGGTTTCCCACTTGCTGATAGCTTCGATCTTTGTGGGATCAACCTTGAAACCTTGATCTCTCACAATATGACCCAGGAATTGGACTTTCTTTAACCAAAACTCACACTTGGAGAATTTCGCATAGAGTTGCTCTTGTCTCAAGAGTTCAAGCACTAGTCGAAGATGTTGCTCATGTTCTTCTTCGCTTTTGGAGTAGATGAGGATATCATCTATGAAGACGATAACGAACTTATCCAGGTATGGCTTGCATACATGATTCATGAGATCCATAAACACGGCAGGTGCGTTGGTTAAACTGAATGGCATCACAAGAAACTCATAATGATCATAACGGGTTCTGAACGCAGTTTTCATCACATCACTCTCCTTCACCCTCAACTGGTGATAACCTGATCGCAAATCGATCTTAGAGTAAATGCTTGAACCTTGTAGCTGATTGAAAAGATCGTTAATTCGGGGAAGGGGATACCGATTCTTGATCGTCAATTTGTTCAGCTCACGATAATTGATACACATGCGGAAAGATCCGTCCTTCTTCTTCACAAATAAAACAGGGGCGCCCCAAGGCGAAGAACTTGGTTGAATAAATCCACGATCTAGTAGTTCTTGTAGTTGGCTCTGCAACTCTTGCATTTCGGACGGTGCGAGTCGATAAGGTGCGCGAGCTACAGGTGAAGCTCCTGGCACTAAATCGATCTGAAACTCCACTGCCCTCGTTGGCAGTAATCCAGGCAATTCTTCTGGGAAGACATCGGGAAATTCGTTCACAATTCGTACATCATCCACGCTCTTCACCTCGGTTTCTAATGTTTTCACATGTGCTAAAACAGCAAGACGTCCTTTCTTCATGATCTTTTGTGCTTTCATGCAACTAATGAGGTTCAGCTTCGAGTTACATCTCTCTTCGTAAATAACCAGTGGCTCGCCATCTCCATGTGGTATACGAATAGCTTTATCTCCACATATAATGTCGGCCCTTACCTTGGTCAACCAGTCCATACCAACTGTGACGACCCGTGAATTTTTGACCAAATTTAAACAAAATCTTTAAATGATTTCGACACGACAAGCAAAATCTATAAAGTTGAGCCTCAAAATGTTTGAAACTATTTACTTGAATTCATTTTTCCTTTGACCATTTCCGACGATTCACGAACAAATAATTATAAATAGATTTGTATGTATATAGATATATATATATATACATAATAATAATTTTGAATATTATGTAATGTGATTATTAGAATTAATTATGTAAAATAATAATAATATATAATAATCTACATATATAAATAAAGTATATAAAATATATATTTTTTTTCGAAGCTATTTAGTAAGCGAAGGTAACGCTCATTTGTCATTCAATTGATAGTAAACGAATTAAAAAGGAACTTATATTATTTTAAAATAAACGGTGATTCGAAAATGAATTCTATAAATTTTAGGCTTATTAAAAATATATTTAGGAACTTTTTGTTAAGTTTTAATACTTTTTATATTTTACCCATAAATGAGAGGGACAGTTGTTGTAATTTTTACTTATTAAATTAAAGACTGAATTTTATACCATAATGACTAAAATAAATAAATATAGTTAATTTAAAAATATGGGATTATTCCGAGAACTTTTATTCGCCACTGATTTATCAACGGAGTACGATTTAACAATCCGGGGAAAAGCGTCGATAGAGTGACTCCAAATCAGCCGGCTGCTAACTGTTTAATTAAGGAATATGTAAATCACTGTGCTTGTCTTCTTTCTTTCATCACCCCACTGAGTGATACATATATATATATATATATATATATATATATATATATATATATATATATATATATATATATATATATATATATATATATATATATATATATATATGTAGAGTTACCACATACACATGAATGAACATAAACACATTAACCCTTTTCCTGTACTTGTTGGCTCGATTAAACACCTTCTGTGAACCCAACATCATCTTCATCATATATACTATCATCAAATTCTTTTCTCTCTTGAACACCATCAATCTAAACCATCATCACCGAAAGCCATTATCTAAACCATAACCCATTCCTATTATTTAATATACGCACACCCAAAACCACCAAGAGCCATCAGAAACCACCATAAACACTATCATCAAACCACCCACCACCTCACGACCATCATTCAACACGAACTCTAAATAATTCCATGTCGTCTTCATAACACGAACGTGATGCAAGCTCTTTACCGACATCAACTTCATTACAGCTATATAGCTATATATATATATATACAACACATATACACAGATTAAAACACCTACCTGATCACCAAAAACCCCAACCTTCATCTTCCACCTCATTCTCTCTCAAAAATCGTTGAATCGATTAAACCCATCACTGTTACTACAACTGCCCGAGTATTTCTGTTTCTTCTCTTTTGTTTCTCTCTCTCTCTCTCTCTATCGTCTAACTATCTCTCTCTTTGGTAATTATTAGAAAACCGCCACCTTCGTTAGAATTACCATCTCCACCATCATGAAACCCATCAACACACATTGATAACCCATATAAACTGCTGATGTACATTTTCTGTTTCTTTCCACTGTTCAACAACCCAAAACACAGCATTTTTTTTGTTTAATTTCCTGCTCGACGAACAACAGGCAGGTGAAGTTGTTGTTGCTGTTTCAAATTGTTTATAAGTATAATTATAGTGTCTGCTACTGATAATGCTAAAAACGAACATATATTTCATAGCATTATCCCTCAAGAAAGACAAGCTTTTAGTTGCAATTGTTCTATTTACAAGTGATATTCGTTTAAATAATAAAAGGTGAAGACAAAAGACAGATTCGACGAATTGAAGACGCAAAAGACCAAAAAGCTCAAAAGTACAAAATACAATCAAAGTGGTTCCAATTAGTGATAAGAAACGTCTCAAAATTACAAGAGTACAAGAAGCAAAACGCAAAGTACAAGATATTAAATTATACGCAAGGACGTTCGAAAATCCAGAACCGGGACCAGAGTCAACTCTCAACGCTCGACGCAACGGACTAAAAATTACAAGTCAACTATGCACATGAATATAATATAATATATAATTAATTCTTAAAATTAATATATATATTATATTATATTATAAAAACCGTCGGCAAACTAAAAAACAAAGACATGTGAGCCTCCCCAGCTGGCCATGCGATCACATGGCCTAGAGGAGCAAAGCTCATGCGATCGCATGAGCCCCTGTAGCAGCTGACATGCCTATAAATTTCGCATTTTTGGTTGATCATCATACATCTTTTTCTTCTTCCTTCATACGTAAACATATATATATATATATATATATATATATATATATATATATATATATATATATATATATATATATATATATATATATATATATTATAATTTTAATTTTAATTTTAATTTTAATTCTAATAATAAGGGTATGTGAGCGAATGTTGTAAGGGTGTAAGTCGAAATTCTGTCCGTGTAACGCTACGCTATTTTTAATCATTGTAAGTTATGTTCAACCTTTTTAATTTAATGTCTCGTAGCTAAGTTATTATTATGCTTATTTAATACCGAAGTAATCATGATGTTGGGCTAAAAATATTAAAATTGGGTAATTGGGCTTTGTACCATAATTGGGGTTTGGACAAAAGAACGACACTTGTGGAAATTAGACTATGGGCTATTAATGGGCTTTATATTTGTTTAACTAAATGATAGTTTGTTAATTTTAATATAAAGATTTACAATTGGACATACCTAGAAATAACTATATACACTCGATCGGACACGATGGGCGGGATATTTATATGTACGAATAATCGTTCATTTAACCGGACACGGGAATGGATTAATAATTAATAGATTTATTAAAACAGGGGTGAAATTATTTACAAGGACACTTGGCATAATTGATAACAAAGTATTAAAACCTTGGGTTACACGCAGTCGATAACCTGGTGTAATTATTAAACAAAGTATTAAAACCTTGTTACAGTTTAAGTCCCCAATTAGTTGGAATATTTGACTTCGGATATAAGGATAATTTGATGAGGACACTCGCACTTTATATTTATGACTGATGGACTATTATGGACAAAAACCAGACGGACATATTAAATAATCCAGGACAAAGGACAATTAACCCATGGGAATAAACTAAAATCAACACGTCAAACATCATGATTACGGAAGTTTAAATAAGCATAATTCCTTTATTTTCATATTTAATTGCACTTCTAATTATCGCACTTTTATTTATTGTCATTGTATTTAATTGCACTTTTAATTATCGTACTTTTTAATTATCGCAAGTTTATTTTATCGCACTTTTATTTATCGCAATTTCATTATCGTTATTTACTTTACGCTTTAAATTAAGTCTTTTATTTATTTAATATTTTACATTAGGTTTTTACTGCGACTAAAAGTTTTAAAAATCGACAAACCGGTCATTAAACGGTAAAAACCCCCTTTTTATAATAATAATAATATTACTTATATATATTTGTATTTTTATAAATTAAAACTAATATAGCGTTAAGCTTTGTTTAAAAGATTTCCCTGTGGAATGAACCAGACTTACTAAAAACTACACTACTGTACGATTAGGTACACTGCCTATAAGTGTTGTAGCAAGGTTTAGGTATATCCATTCTATAAATAAATAAATATCTTGTGTAAAATTGTATCGTATTTAATAGTTTTTCCTAGTAAAATATAAGCTATTTCATATACACCTCGCATAACATCAAGTATTTTTGGCGCCGCTGCCGGGGAATCATTTCTGCTTAAACGCCGGAAGTGCAACGCTATAAAAAAAAATTATTAATTATTAATTTCCTTTTGTAAAAATACGTTTTAAATTTTTAAAAACCGAAAATATAAAAAGAAAAACAAAAATATAAATATTTTTAAGAGTTTGTTAAATATATAAGTTCTATAAAGTTTCTTTATCTTTATTTTGTAAAAATATAAGTTTTATTTAATTTATATAAATATTATATATATATATATATATATATATATATATATATATATATATATATATATATATATATATATATATATATATATATATATATATATATATATATATATATATATATGTATATATATATATATGTATATATATATGTATATATATATATATATATATATATATATATATATATATATATATATATATAAACACTCGAGGCCTAGTACTGTTACAGCCCGTAACCTGGCCCAAAACCATACACCATGCGATCGCATGGAATTTCAACGTGAGGACCATGTGATCGCATGGCCCTGTCTGACACGCCCTAATTGATTCTCGTACTGCATTAATTACGGGTAATAATAATAATTATTATTATTTAACTAAAACCCTAATTAGGTTTAGTTTTTAATATTAATTAATTTTAATTATTAATTTGTATTATTTAGTTTAATTAGCTTAATTAAACTATAAAATTAATAGTTTTATAAAATAAATAATATAAAATAATATTTTTATAAAAAATGTACTTTTTGCAACTTTAAGTATATTTTTATATTTTGTACCCTTTTAATTGTTTTAGCGTAATTTTTGTATTTTTCGCTCATATTTAGTTTTAAGTCATAGTTTTTGCCATAGTATTTTTATTTCTAAATTTTTAGGCTTTGCCGTAAAATCCCTTAAGTGCTTTTTATTTAGACAAAGATCTAGGTGTTTTAGAATTTTGCGACGCTGTTTTTATATTTTAGTACCTTTTTAAGTTGTTGCCATTTGGGATATAGTATTTCTTTTAAGCTTTAATATTTTTAGACTCAACTTTTAATTTTTAGTTTTTAGTTCCTTTTTAAGTTTCGACGCGCTACTTTCTTATTTTTATTTTTCGACGCCTATTATTTTTCAATCTTTTATTTTTCGACGTTTTTCGACGCGCTCTTTTTCTTTCTTATTTCTCGCCATTCTAGTTTTAGGACTTAGATTTTATTTTCTACTTCTTCTCTAAATTTCTTTAAATTACGAAAATTTATTTTAAGCGGTTAAATTGATAGACATCAAAATTTTTTGGTTCGTAGTAATAGTTGGATTTGTACGTGGACCGGGTTATTGGAGCCAAACAGTACTCAATTATATTGAGACCAAACGAATCCTGCCCCTCTGCTGCATCTTTTGGCTATTCGAAACGTGGGCAAAATCAGAAAAGTCTATTAATTTGATAACTTATATAATTTTTCTTATTTTTATAACTAATATGATATTCAGTGAATGCACCGAGCAAAACGTTCACCACCTTTTGTACGTTCACCACCTGTAACTCGATCAAGACATCTAGCAAATATTGTCGCCATTGATTTTTCTTTAGAATCGTCATCCTGTCAACCAAGTACTCCAATTCAAATTTTCGATAATCCATTTTTTGAACCCGACCTCACAATTGAGAATCCGGAGAATATTCAGGGACGATTTATAGATCATGAACCACTAATCTTTTCTCCGGAACCACCAATCATTCAAACGGAGATTGTCGAGGAACTAACCATTAAATCAGAATCCTCTAGTGATTCAGATTCAACAAATTCAATTATGGAAAATCTGGAACCTCTAAGTATGGAAGACCGAATGCGAGCTAAACGCACTGGCCAAGGTCACGCAATTACTCAACCTGACATTAATGCGCCAGATTATGAAATCAAAGGACAAATTCTACACATGGTAACTAATCAATGCCAATTTAGTGGTGCGCCGAAGGAAGATCCAAATGAACATCTTCGTACCTTTAATAGGATCTGCACTCTATTTAAAATAAGAGTGGTGGAGGATGAACAGATATATCTCATGTTATTTCCCTGGACTTTAAAGGGAGAAGCCAAAGATTGGTTAGAATCGTTACCTGAAGGGGCGATTGATACATGGGACGTTTTAGTTGAAAATTTTCTTAAACAATTCTTTCCGGCATCTAAAGCCGTGAGACTTCAAGGAGAAATTGTTACGTTCACACAGAAGCCAAATGAAACTCTATATGAGGCTTGGACAAGATTTGGAAAGTTATTGAGAGGATGTCCGCAACATGGTTTAGACACTTGTCAAATAGTACAAATATTCTACCAAGGATGCGACATCACTACAAGGAAAGACATCGATATAGCAGCTGGTGGTTCTATTATGAAGAAAACCGCAACTGACGCTTACAAAATTATTGATAACACTGCTTCCCACTCACATGAGTGGCACCAAGAAAAAGATATCATTAGATCATCTAAAGCAGCTAGAGCCGATTCTAGCCATGACTTAGATTCCATTTCTGCAAAGATAGATGCTGTCGAGAGACGAATGGAAAAGATGACTAAAGATATTCACTCAATACGAATTAGTTGTGAGCAGTGTGGAGGACCACATTTGACAAAAGATTGTCTCAGTATTGAACTAACAATGGAACAAAGAGAGAATGTTTCATATCTAAACCAAAGGCCTGGAAATAATTATCAGAATAATTATCAACCGCCAAGACCGATCTACAATCAAAGTCAGAATTATAACCGAAATGTTCCATACAACAACCAACAAGGTCCTAGTAATCAACAAGTATCCAATAATACTTACAATCAGCAAAGACCTAATTTTCAAAACAAACCACCACAAACCGATGATAAAAAGCCAAATTTAGAAGATATGATGACGAAGCTAGTTGAATCTCAAACACAGTTTTTCACATCTCAGAAACAAACCAATGAACAAAATGCTCAAGCATTTAGAAATCAACAAGATTCTATTCAAAATTTGGAACAAGAAGTGAGCAACTTAGCAAGGTTAATAGGTGAAAGAAAACCGGGAAGTCTACCTAGTGATACAAATGCTAACCTCCGGAATTAAACAGCTAAAACTATTACCACAAGAAGTGGTATTACACTTAAACCACCTGAAATACATGTAATTTCTGATGAAGCTATTCCTACTCTACAAGAACCACAACCTGATCAAGATAAGGAAAAAGAACCGGTAGTTGAAAAGGTTAATGAAGATAACACAGTTAAGGCTAAAACTTATGTTAAACCATACCAACCACCACTTCCTTACCCGAGTAAAATAAGAAAAGAGAGACTTGAAGCCGAGCAATCCAAATTCTTGGATATGTTTAAACAGATAAATGTAAATCTTCCTTTCATTGATGTAATTTTAGGAATGCCTAGATATGCTAAATTTCTAAAAGATCTAATCTCAAATAGAAAGAAAATGGAAGAGCTCTCGGCTGTTACTATGAATGCTAATTGTTCTGCAGTGTTGTTGAATAAGATACCAGAAAAATTATCTGATCCAAGAAGTTTCACAATTCCATGTTTTCTGGGTAGTCTTAGTTCAATAGAAGCATTGGCAGACTTAGGTGCTAGTATAAATTTAATGCCGTATTCATTATACGCTAAACTAGACCTTGGAGAATTGAAACTAACAAGAATAAGTATACAACTAGCCGATAGATCAGTAAAATATCCTAGAGGGATAATGAAGAACATGCTAGTTAAAGTTGATACTTTAGTATTTCCAGTAGATTTTGTTGTTCTAGACATGGAAGAAGATTCTCAAGTTCCTCTCATATTAGGAAGACCATTCTTAAACACGGCTAAAGCAATGATAGACGTGTTTGGTAAGAAACTGACCCTAAGTATAGAGGACGAGAGTGTTACCTTTTCAGTTGATAGAGCAATGCAACAACCGCAATCTGCAGATGATACATGTTATTATATTCAAACTATAGATTCACATGCAGAATTATTAGAAGAATTTCCAGAATTACAAGGAACAGGAGAATGTTCTTTAGGAGAAGGAACTGAACCAATTGATGAAACTAAAATGTTAGCTACACTTATGGCTAATGGATATGAACCAACAACAGAAGAAATTCAAATGCTAAAAGAAGAAGACAGATATCGATATAAATCATCGATAGAAGAACCACCGACATTAGAGTTAAAGCGACTTCCAAACCATTTGGAATATGCTTATTTACATGGTGAATGTGAATTACCTGTAATCATATCGTCTTCTCTTACTGAAAATGAAAAATCTCAGCTCATTTCTGTGCTAAAAGCTCATAAACCAGCCATTGCATGGAAAATTCATGATATTAAAGGAATAAGTCCTTCGTATTGCACACATAAAATCCTTATGGAAGAAGGTCATAAAACGTATGTGCAACGCCAACGAAGACTAAATCCTAATATGCAAGATGTTTTTAAGAAAGAAATTATTAAACTGCTAGATGCAGGTTTAATTTATCCAATTTCTGATAGTCCATGGGTAAACCCAGTTCAATGCGTGCCTAAGAAGGGTGGCATGACTGTTATTACAAATGAGAAAGATGAGCTTATTCCTACTAGGACTGTAACAGGATGGTGTGTTTGTATTGATTATAGAAAATTAAATGACGCCACCAGAAAAGATCACTTTCCCTTACCTTTCATTGATCAAATGTTGGAAAGATTAGCCGAAAATAGTTACTGTTGTTTTCTTGATGGTTTTTTCGGATATTTTCAAATTCCAATAGCACCCGAGGACCAAGAGAAAACCACATTCACGTGCCCTTATGGTACTTTTGCTTACAAACGCATGCCATTTGGACTTTGCAACGCCCCTGCAACCTTTCAAAGGTGCATGATGGCGATTTTTCACGACATGATAGAAGAATGCATGGAAGTTTTCATGGATGACTTTTCAGTCTTCGGTGATACTTTTGAAACATGTTTAGTTAATCTTGAACGAATTCTTATTAGATGCGAACAATCAAATCTAGTTCTTAATTGGGAGAAATGCCATTTCATGGTTAAAGAAGGCATCGTTCTTGGACATAAAATCTCAAAGGAAGGAATTGAAGTGGATAGAGCTAAAGTAGATGTAATTGCTAAATTTTCACATCCCACCAATGTTAGAGGAGTTAGGAGTTTTCTAGGGCATGCCGGTTTTTACCGACGTTTCATAAAAGATTTTTCTAAAATTGCCACTCCTATGAATAAACTCCTAGAAAAGGATGCTCCATTCATCTTTTCAGATGAATGCATCAAATCTTTTAATATTCTTAAAGATAAACTCACTAATGGGCCGATCATGATAACTCCAAATTAGAATCTACCGTTTGAACTAATGTGCGATGCAAGTGATTTTGCAATGGGAGCCGTTTTAGGACAAAGGATTGAAAAACGATTTCAACCTATATATTATGCTAGTAAGACGTTACAAGGAGCACAAACAAATTACACAACTACTGAAAAAGAACTCGTTGCTATTGTCTTTGCTTTTGACAAATTTCTTTCATATCTCGTTCTAGCTAAAACGGTGGTCTATACCGACCATTCTGCTCTTAGATACCTATTTTCGAAACAAGATGCTAAACCAAGATTAATCCATTGGATCTTACTCTTACAAGAGTTCGATATTGAAATCCGAGATAAAAGAGGAGCAGAAAATCTCGCCGCTGATCATCTTTCTCGTCTTGAAAATCCTGAATTAGAAGTTCTAAATGAATCGACCATACAAGACAACTTTCCTGATGAATATCTATTGAAGATAGATTATAATGAAATTCCATGGTTTGCAGACTATGCAAACTACTTAGTATGTGGATTCCTTGAAAAAGGATTATCGTACCAAAAACGAAAGAAATTCTTTAGTAATATAAAACACTATTTCTGGGAAGATCAAAGTTGTCCCGATGGAATAATACGCCGATGTGTATTCGGAGATGAAGCTAGTAAAATTTTAAACCATTGTCACACAGGACCAACATGAGGGCATTATGGGCCTCAACTCACAGCAAGAAAAGTTTATGATGCTGGATTCTATTGGCCTACAATTTTCAAAGACGCACACCTTCTTTGCAAATCCTATGATGCTTGTCAAAGGGCCGGAAAAATAAGTCAACGTGATGAAATGCCACAAAATGTCATTCAAGTATGTGAAGTATTTGACATTTGAGGTATTGACTTTATGGGTCCATTTCCAAAATCTCATAATAATCTCTACATTCTCGTTGCCATTGATTATGTATCTAAATGGGCGAAAGCACAAGCTCTCCCAACTAACGATGCACGAGTTGTAGTCAACTTTTTAAAACGTCTTTTTGCAAGGTTCGGAACACTGAAAGCTTTAATAAGTGATCGGGGTACTCATTTCTGTAATAATCAACTTGAGAAAGTTCTCAAAAGATATGGAGTAACTCATAAAATCTCAACCGTTTATCATCCACAAACAAGTGGACAAGTTGAAAATACCAACCGAGCATTAAAACGTATTCTAGAGAAAATCGTAGGATCAAATCCGAAGGAATGGTCCATGAAATTGGAGGATGCACTCTGGGCTTTTAGAACAGCCTACAAAACTCCAATTGGAACCACACCTTTCAGACTCGTCTACGAAAAAGTATGTCATCTTCCAGTAGAAATTGAACACAAAGCATTTTGGGCTTTGAAGACATGTAATCTTGATTTACATGAAGCTGGACGTCTACGGTTAAGTCAACTAAATGAATTAGAAGAATTAAGACATGAAGCATACGAAAATTCGTTGATCTATAAGGAAAGAACGAAGAAATGGCATGATAAAAGAATCAGAAGTTCAAAAGAATTTAAAAAAGGAGACAGAGTTCTTCTTTTCAATTCACGATTCAAGCTATTTCCTGGAAAATTGAAATCAAGATGGTCTGGACCATTTATAGTCAAAAGAGTTTTCCCATACGGAACAATAGAATTAATAAATTTAAATGGGATTGAATTTAAGGTTAATGGTCACAGAGTTAAACATTACATAGATAGTCCAATGGAAGTCGACAACGAAGTTAATCACAACTTCGACACCACAGCTAACTAAGTGTGGGGAGAATCAAGTCTTTAAAGGATAATATGTATTTCTGTTAGAGTTAGATTTTCTGTTTTCGTGTAGTTCTCGAAAATGGAACCCGAATGGTCTTTCCCTAGCAGACCCTAAAGAACTAGTCTTCTCCCCCAATTCTGAATTTTTATTTTTTTAGGTTTTACAAGATGAAGACTTCCTGTGAATTAAACCATGGTCTAATGCTACACGCTTTGATCACTAAACGTAATAATGACACCCTTCCAAGTGAAATAGTATCATTAATCAGAGGCAAATTGGACGGAGTAAGAAAAGAATCCAGAAACGAAAATAATAAGTTGCAATTTGGTAAAGGAAAATCAAAATCCGCAGCAAAAAGGAGAGCACGACACCTTGAAAGATGTCACAAATGCGAAAAATGATCACACGAAGGTAAATGTTTAAATAATCAAACCTATTCAAATACCGAATTTGTTACTCTATGCAGAGACGGACCGTTCATATGTTTAGAAGAAAAAACGTTGAATGCTCGAGGTTACGCCTATGTAGCCATGGAACACTAATTAGTCTGACTATCTTATGAGTGGGCTAGAGCATATCACTAAGAAATCTATTTCACAGGTAAGTATGTACAGTTTTTATTTTTTATTTATTTTTAACCTTTTGATAATAAACGCTAATTTGTTCGCTATAAAGTGTTAAATTGGTATTCGATAAAATTAGGTATGCGTAACTGAAATTATTGATATCATACAAAAATTTAATACATCACTACGAAATTTACCTTTTATTCTTAAGGTATAAATATCTTTAATCAATCAACCCAAAATATTTCAAAAATTCGTCATGAGTTAAATTAGGTCGTTGAACCGAAATTACTTTACCGAAAAGAGGGGCGTATATTTTTGATAATATTTGATTGATTAAAGTGGAATAAAAGAAAAAAAAGATTTTTAATTTTATTTTTACTTTGTTTTTAAAATTAATATATAAATATTAAATTAATATTGTAAACTTCTTTAAAATTGTAAATATTTGGAAAATTAATATTTTTAATATAAGTTTGTATGTATAAAAATAAAAATATAATATAAGTTTAATGTGAATTTTTAAATTTTATTAATATGAATTTTTAATTTTATGCATCTTAAATTTAAGTTTGGTGTGAATTTAAAAACAAAAATTTACTTTATTTCGTTAAGTTAAAAATTTGATTTTTAAAAAAAATTCGTCGTGAGTTGAAGACTAGGTCGTTGAACCAAAATTTCTCTACCCAAGGAAGGGACGAGAACTTTTATTATCATTATTTTTAATCTTATTGAACTAAAGTATGTCAAAAACATTTAAAAAACCCAAAAATCTTTACTAAAAAAACCGCGCTTTGAAATGACAAATTTTAAAATTTTTGTCGAGGGACGGACTAGGACAACGATCTGAAACACCCTCGCTCCTAAAGGAAAACAAAAATTTTAGAATTTAATTAATTAAATGTTTTAAACAGTTATAATGTTTATAGTTAAAAAAAAAAAAAAAAAAAAAAAAAGGGGGGGAAAGTACTGTACCCGGCACCCCATGCGATCGCATGAGGCTGGAAAACTGGCCAGACTCAAAAGACCTGCGGGTCTGTGTTCTTCACACCACAACACACACAAATACACAAAAATACCCCAAAATACTCTCTAAAATTCGAAAAATTTCACCGTAATTCGTCAAATTTTTTGCTCTAATCATGCCTAGATTCTCATTCTTCAGCAAAAAGGTAAAAATTATACCCCTAAACTCTATAAATTTCTAGTTTTTGTGATAATTATCAATATTTTACCTAATGCAATTTTGTTAATTTCTAGTGTAATTAGTGATAAATTGTTAGTATTTTATGCATGTATAACCTAGATTGATGCTATTTAACATGATTTGAAGCCAAAAACTTCAAAATTTTTAGAAATCTAGGGTTTGTGTTCTTGAGCAATTTGGGGCTTTTTGATATAAACAGGTTATGGCCGATTTTTGGCATGGATTATTGCTAAATTAAGTAGTGTAACAGGTTTAGGTAGTTAAATGATCCAAACATTGATCCTAAACATGATTTTTGAAGATTAAAGTGGACTTTTTAGGTGCAAAATTCATGAACTTGATTAATTTGATATAATTACCATTTGAGACTTGTTTAATTATTAGTAATGACTATTTTGACATGTTATTTGAGTTAAATACTTATGAACTTTGTATACATTTTCATATATGCTTATTTGAAAAAGTATAGAATTGTAAAAAATGTGAAAATGTGTATAAGTTTAATTTTGATTTAACATGTTATTGTGATTGTTTTAAGTTGTTATTTTGCTAATACTAATGCATATTTGGATGCACAAACTTTTTGTTTAATGTGTTTTGCAGAAAGCCGATACTGGAGGTTCATCATCGTCATCATCTAGACGACCTGCTCCAGCACCAGAACCAGAACCAGAACCAGAAATGCAATACGAGCCAGAACCCGAACAAGTACCACAACAGGAACCACAACAACAGCCTGATCAACATGTACCTTATTATGACCCGCTACAGTTACCTAATGAATTCATAGTATTTCTGATGCATCTGCCTATAGAATACCCAACGATTCCTGAACACACGTTGCATCCTAATCTGAGATTCGATAGACGATGGAGAGATTACCCGGCATATCAAAGTAATAAATTTAAATTGGTAACAAAAGAGGTAGAGGTGCCGAGGGTAATTGATTGGAATCCTTTGGAAACGGTCCATCTAGCTGACTGTGTTAGACAACATTTGATTCAAAGGTATGACAGTTCTTTTTTTACAGATTGGGAACGTCTTTTCACCATTCATAGACCTGTATATAAGGAATGGTGTGTTGAGCTGATGAGTACTATAACATTAAATGTAGATGTAGATAGGTTAGATGATAGAAGTTTTCTTAGATTTATCCTTGGCGGTAGGATGTACAGAATGTCCATGATGGACATGGCCAGGGCATTACAGATTTACACTCCTAGTGAATTGCTACTACCCGATTGTATGAATTTGATTTATCGTGGTGAAAGGGTAGATAGGAATTTTGACGCGAACGCCGTTTGGAGGTGTATGTCAAACTATAAAGTTTTTACACTGGGAGGAAAACACTCCTACTTACATATTAACAAAGCCGAGCTTCGTGTAATTCATAGATTTTTGGCTAACTCGATTACACAGAGAGGTCACAATAAGGAGAAAATGACCTTACATGATTTATTTTACCTAAAGTGTATTCGAGACCCGAGAAGCTTTGTTAATATCCCTTACTGTGTTGGTTTTTATTTATCTAAAATGGTAGAAGGAATGCAGGACGGGAGTATAATAGGAGGAGGTATTTTTGTTACTCTCATTGGAGAGTATTTAGGTGTTGATAGGAACCAAGGGGGTCCATTGCAGGTTTGTAGAGAACAGGATGAGACCATAGGATTGCGGGTTTATGTGGGTGCTAAGGTATTGAAGAGTAGACGCAACCAGGCAGTTCCCTATGAAGGTAATCATCCTCAGGTAGAGAGAGGCTCAGATGAGGAAATGGAGGAAACGGAAGACATTAGGGATGTCTTTCGAGATGCTATTCTTGACGTCCACGTTCGTATAGATGAGGAAGCAATGACGAACACGGCCAGACATAGTATGTATGAGCAGTGGAACTCCGAGCGAGTATACGAGGATTATAGGCGACGCCAACACGATAGCTGGTTAGTTCATCAGCACCAAATCATGAGCCAGCTATCATATCAGGTACCAAATAATTACATGCCTACTCGACCTGCTCATTTTCCGCTACACAACCCCGACATCCGACCACCCTTTAACCAGTATGACTATAACCAAGCTTATCAGAACACCTATAACCAACAATGGAACCCACCTGACGAGATGAACTGGAACCCCTATCCAGACTGATTTGGTTCCATTGGTTATTTTTATGATTTTTATGTTTTTATCTTTTTACTTATTCATGTTTAAACTTATGTTATTGGATATATTTGTGTAATTTTTATCATTTTTATTAATATTGTGTACTAATATTTCCCATTTAGGATTTGAAAGTTTGAAAGTGGGATTTTAAGTCCCATTTCAAATTACCATGCATGTTTATATTTGTATGGGCAAATGGCCCGAAAAGGTAACCTATTTTGCCAAATTTGCCAATAAAGGTAATATGACTTTTCCAGATGCCCGAAAAGAATGTTTGTTTTAATTTGGAAGTCGAAAAGGATTATAATTTGAAAAAGTGTTAATTTGAGGTAATTTTTGCTGATGTGGCGTTTTTTTATTTTCCTTTGCAAATCGTTGATACACTTTTTCAGCAAAAATTACCTCAATTTAACACTTTTTCAAATTATAATCTTTTTCGACTTCCAAATTAAAACAAACATTATTTTCGGGCATCTGGAAAAGTCATATTATAGCAAAAATTACCTCAATTTAACACTTCTTCAAATTATAATCCTTTTCGACTTCCAAATTAAAACAAACATTCTTTTCGGGCATCTGGAAAAGTCATATTACCTTTATTGGCAAAATTGTCAAAATAGGTTACCTTTTCGGGCCATTTGCCCTATTTGTATTGTATGTATATTGTCAATTGTACAAAACAGGGTAAAACAGCGCATTTTCAAAGACTGGCATTAAGTTCAGCAAAAGCTACTAATTTTGACGACAAGATGAAAAATAAATGTGATGTAACAACAAGACGGAATGAACAAATGATGTGCACCATTTATCATTCAGCAAACAAACGCCAATATGTTTACAAACTTTGGTAAAATTTAATTATTTTTCTACGCTAATCACCCTCAATAATTTAAATTGTTACTGATTTCTTGCAAATGAGGGCATTGCAAGATCTTAAGTGTGGGAAGGGGTTAAATTCTTTCGGATTTTTAAAATTTTTAACTTATACACTTGGTTACCATTAAAAATACTAGTAACGCAGTAGTTGTATTAGAATCTAGTGCTCTCTGATAATAAAGAACAGCCCTAGTCTTATATACTGACTACCCAATTCTAGTAAAATTTTCAAAATTTTCAATTAAATGAATTCAAAATCATGTTTATACATATTTATGAACGATAAAACTAGGTGTTAACACCGAAATTATTGTTACCTCGGAAAGGACATAAATTGAGAAACAAACCAAAATGTTAGAATTCATTTAAAATGGAATAGAGGACAATAAAAAGGCAAATAAAAGAAAATAAAAGCCAAGTGTGGGAAAATTTACCAAGTTATTTAAAATATAACTCACATATTTTTGTAACAAATAACTGAAGATACTTTTGTTTTGGACGATTTTAATCAGTTTTACCCGATTTACTGTAATATATTTGAAAGAAAGATGGATCTACACGATGAATCAATTCCATCATTAAAAGGAATTAAAGTCTTTCGAAAAAGAAACGCGCTTCTTGATTTAGGTCATGAAGTTGTCGTCCAGACCAGCTGTAAGTTGACGAAAAATCTAGAAAAGTCATCTCTAAAATCAGCAGAAAATCCACGAACCTCAGCATCAAATAGGGTCGCCAAGTGGTCAGACTTATCCTAACCATGAGAGGATCTGTCTTGTAAAATGGGGAGGACGCCGTGCAAATTAGCTGGATATGACTAATGAATCAGATCCCTAGAAAGGATAATCTCCTTAAAGATCAAAAATCAGCTTTTAAGACTGATATTACTCAATCCTAGAGATTGACCTTAAAGATTGAGAATTACAAACTCATGGAATTCGAAGATATCTAAACTCGAGCTTGAATGAGAAAATATTTTGATCAAAATTGCAAACCAATTTGTTTTCTGAAAACCCATTTTCAATGCGTTCATTATCATTGAACGTAAAATCCTAGGAATTCACCTGGAATTCATTAGGTCACCTGAACCAAATCGGGTATCAACCGTAAGAACGGTGGTTGCATAGCATGGTCAAAGACAGGATCTTGTGCCAGACCGAAGAAAAATTATAAGGGTGAGCTTTACTATTGCTCCTACCAAGGATAGTAATTGCATCCGACACGTTATTGACCAAAAACTTAACCACATGACGGTAGTTTATCGAAAGGTAATATACGTGATGGAATTCAACATAACAACAAGTTCTTAATGTTAACATACACATGAAACCAATTCATTTAGAGTTATAACAAGCGGAAGCATAATTATTAAAAAAACAAGTGTGATTATAGTAATACATGGGGGTGGCGGTTTTGAGGAGCCCCATGACCACCTCACATGCTTATTCCATTGGTACTTGTGTGGTCTAAAACCCCATGCTCATGCCTTACAAGTATTCCAATACTTTGACTCAATGGAACATGCAATTAATACACACAATAGCAACAAAAATTCTGCTCTTCCCTCTTGAGCTGCTGCCGAAATAATACAAGGGAGTAGAGAGGTTTTTGGTTTGCAAATTAAGTTCATTAAGTGTCCAAAAATCCTAACCACATAAAGGAAGGTGTTGGTGATTGATAGCTTGGGGTATTACTTGCTTGAGGCTTCAAGTTAGAGGCTTTATTTCCATCATCTTTATCATCAACATTGCTGTCCAAAATCAGCTCCTAATTCATCTTAGAGGAGGTATAATCTTCTTCCTTCTTTGTTACATGTAAGCATATTTTCATAACTTGATAACTATATGGAATTCATCTAAATTGGTTTAACATACAAACTTGTTTTCTTAATAATTATGCTTCCGCTTGTTATAACTCTAAATGAATTGGTTTCATGTGTATGTTAACATTAAGAACTTGTTGTTATGTTGAATTCCATCAATGGTATCTAGAGCCGAAGTCTATGAAATATGCTTCTTGAATATGGTCTTTAAAACCCACCAACTTTGCATTTTATTAACATGCATGAAAGTAGAATGCAAAATTGATGGATTTTGGGTAGTTTTGTTGGAAGGCCGAATTTAAGAAGGTCCAAATGGGTTTTTGGAACTTACCTTTTGGTCATATTTTGTTCATATGTTGTTGTTCACAATCATAGCCAAGACCTTGTGGTTGAATGGATGTTTGTTTGGTTGATTTGTTAATTTTTCCATGTGGTTGTTATATTCATTCATTTGGTTTGTAAAGTTAATTATTCATTTGGTATGTAATATTAATTTTGGTTATGTAATTTATTTTACATTTGGTATGTAAAGTAGAATAAGTTGTAATTTCATTTTCTAGATAAAAATGTATTAGGATACATATTTTGTAAAATGATGAAGATGATGAAGACTTGAAGAACACAAGAAGAATCTACTTGGATGCAAGATTAAGTGGGAGTGGTAAATCTCCTATTTTGTGTTATGACCCATTACCCGGTGGCATTTTGTTTTCGGCTAAACAAAATGCTTACCAAAAGGCTTAATTGTGAACAAAAATTGTTTTGCATGCATGTTGTGATGTTTGATTATGGTTTGTATGTTTGGTTACTACAAGTTATCACACAAGTTTACAACTAGCACAACTACATTTAATTGGTTAAATTAAAAATAGTTAACAACATGCAAAATGGAAAATTTAATTGGTTAAATTATTATCAAACATGAAATTTATCAAACCACAATTTAATCGGTTAAATTGAAATGGCTAAAAGGACATTAATAAGTGGTTATTTAGAACATGACAAGGATCATAATATATAAAATGGTTTATATCATGTAATTGGTTTAATTACAAGACATGAAAATAGTTTTTCATAAGTACCATGCACTAAATGCATGTTGGTGTATGGTATAAAAGTTTTCTCAAACTAGAATTAACGAAAACTCAAAATCCCTTTCACTAACAAGGTAAACAAGTTAAACGCCATCCTATTGTGTGACACTTAAAAGTATTAGGGAACTCATGATGGGATAAAGGTCACCTAACCATAATGAGCAAACTAATATGATTAAGGTAAATTTCGCATGCTTGTGGGATAAAGGTCACCTAACCACATGTATGTTAAATTTACAAGTCTATACAAGTAGGACGACTTGATTTGGGACTCATGAACTTAGGGTCACCAAAGCATGAGGAACAAATAGGCGTTGATGGGATAAATATGCCATGCAAAAGGATTGCATGATCCCATACTCTAGAAGTTGCAAATGGATTGCAATTGTCATTTAATGACTACCTAGCTAAATCAAATTGCGGGATAAAGGTCACCTAACCGAAACTTGGTTTACCGTTGGATTCTAGAATTTAATAAATCAATTTGTTTTAAAGGGTATTGAATGTTAAATTAAAATCGATACTTAAACAAACTTTGTTAATTTTGTAGATGGCCGCCAATAACAACAACATTCCAAACACACCACTTAACCTAAACCACCTATCATTAAGGTCTCTCTTAGAGAAAGACAAACTCAACCATACAAACTTTATGGATTGGTTCCGCAATCTTCGGATTGTCCTCAAACAAGAGGATAAAATGTATGTGCTTGAGGACCCCATTCCCGATCAACCGGATGAGAGTGATGTGGAGGCAATGGCCTCTTACGATAAGTATTGCCACGACTCCCTTCAAGTCTCATGCTTAATGCTTGGGACTATGATACCCGAACTCCAAAAGGATTTCGAGCATCATAGCGCATACGACATGATAACACAATTGAAGGAGATGTTTCTCCAACAAGCACGTGTTGAGCGTTTCGAAACGGTTCGGGCGCTTCATGCTTGTCGTATGGACGATACCCAATCGGTTTCATCTTATGTACTTAAGATGAAGAGCCTTATCGATCGTGCTAACCGTCTTAACCTTAACATATCAAATGAGTTAGCCACCGATCTTATCCTTAACTCCCTATCAAAGAGGTTTGATCAATTTGTAATTAATTACAACATGAATGGGATGGATAAGAGCATAGGTGAGCTTCATGGTATGCTTAGGACGGCGGAAACTAGCATGGGTAAAAGGACTTTACCCGTGTTAGCAATCGATCAAGGTGGGTCTAAAGGTAACACCTCTAAGCCAAAGGTGGCTAAGAGGAAAGGACCCGCCCATCAAGGCAAAGGGAAGGGGAAGATGGTTACCTCAACCAAAAACAAGGCTAAGAAGCAAAAGGTAGCCGAGAAGGCAAACCCCAAGGAAGACCCATGTTTCGGTTGCGGTGAGATGGGTCATTGGAAACGAAACTGTCCGGTCTATCTTAAGGAGTTGAAGGACAAGAGGGATGCAGGGCAAACCTCAGGTAATATATATATGGTATATATGGAGCTTAGTATTACTTCTTCTAATACATGGGTATTAGACACGGGATGTGGAACTCATATTTGCAATTCTTTGCAGGGGTTCAAAAGAAGTAACAAGCAAACGGGAACATCAAGTCTCTTCATGGGGAATGGAGCTAAAGTGCAAGTGAAAGCTCAAGGAGACTTTGTGTTAAAACTTCCAAGTGGCTTGGAACTTATTTTGAATGATGTTTTGTATGCACCCGACTTATGTCGAAACATTATTTCTGTTTCCCGTTTGAAACAATGTGGTTTTAATCCTAATTTTGTTAATGATGATATCCACTTTTATTTAGATAATGTATTCTATTTCAAGGCTTCACCTTCAAATGGAATTTATGAATTGGTTCACGATGACACATTATCTAGTAGCTCAATGTACCATACAAGCACCAAGAAACTCAAAAGGGATTTGAGTGATTCCTACTTATGGCATTGTCGCCTTGGTCACATAAACAAGAACCGAATGCATACACTTCAAAAGAATGGACTTTTGAAATCAAATGAAATGGATTCGTTTGATGTATGTGAATCTTGTTTACAAGGCAAGATGACTAAAGCACCTTTCAAAGGGACTTATGAAAGGGCTAAAGATTTATTGGGATTAATACATTCGGATGTATGTGGACCCTTTAAACCCATGACTAGGAATGGTGAAAGATACTTTGTTACTTTCATTGATGACTTTAGTCGTTTCGGATATGTCTACTTATTAAGACACAAGGACGAAACGTTTGAAGCATTCAAAGAATATCAAAACGAAGTACAAAATCAACTCAATAGGACAATTAAGGTACTTCGTACCGATAGAGGAGGTGAATACCTAAGCGATGCCTTCCAAGATCATCTTAGGAGTTGTGGGATTATCTCACAACTTACTCCACCCGGAACACCCCAACTTAATGGAGTTTCCGAAAGGAGGAACCGAACCCTAATGGATATGGTTCGATCTATGATGGCAAGAAGCTCGTTGCCTCTATCATTTTGGGGTTATTGTCTAAGCTCCGCGGCTCGTATTTTAAATATGGCCCCAACCAAGAAAGTGGAACGAACTCCTCATGAGATGTGGTTTGGAAAACCTCCTTCTCTTTCATACATGAAAGTATGGGGATGTGAAGCTTATCCTAAGCGTTATGTAGCAAATAAGCTACATGCTCGATCCACAAAGTGTATTTTCATAGGGTATCCCAAAGATGACATGGGATATTACTTCTATGATCCATCCGAACAAACGGTATTTGTTGCTCGGAAAGCGGAATTCCTAGAAACCAAGTTCCTTATGGAAGGTGTTGGTGAAAGGAAGATAGATCTTGTAGAGGTACAAGATCAAGCCGATGATACACAATTGGTTGGCACTAGTACTCAACATGAGGATGTTGAAAATGATCAAGTGGATGATCAAGGTACACAAGACGTTCGAAGATCTAGTAGGATTAGTAATCCTCCCGAGAGATATGGGTTTCTCGTGGATGGTTGCTATACGGTTGATTTGGATGAACCGACAAACTACGAAGATGCTTTATCAAGGATTGATAAAGATAAATGGGAGGATGCCATGAACGCCGAGATGCAATCCATGTATGAAAATCAAGTGTGGGAACTTGTTGAGCAACCTCCTAGCTCTAAGCTAGTTGATTGCAAATGGCTTTTCAAGAAGAAAACCGACATACATGGAAACTTGGATACATATAAAGCTAGACTTGTAGCAAAAGGTTTCACTCAAACTCAAGGGGTTGATTATGATGAAACTTTCTCGCCAGTGGCAATGCTAAAGTCTATTAGGATATTATTTGCCATTACTGCTCACTACGACTATGAAATATGGCAAATGGATGTCAAAACCGCCTTCCTAAATGGATATCTTATGGAAGATGTCTATATGGTTCAGCCTGAAGGTTTTGTTGATCCAAAATATCCTAAAAGGGTATGCAAGTTAAAGAAGTCAATCTACGGATTGAAACAAGCATCTAGAATGTGGAATCATCGTTTTAATGAGGAAGCCGAGAAATTTGGCTTCATTAAAAATGGTGATGAAGCTTGTGTATATAAGAAAGCTAGTGGGAGCACTATCATATTCCTTGTACTATATGTGGATGATATATTATTATTTGGGAATGATATTACCACAATGCAAGGGGTCAAAACTTGGCTAAAGAGTTGCTTCTCCATTAAGGATCTTGGAGAAGCACAATACATATTGGGGATAGGGATCTATAGGAATAGATCCAAGAGATTGATAGGTTTAAGTCAAAGTACATACATTGATAAAATCTTGAAAAGGTTCAAGATGGAAAACTCTAAGAGAGGTTTGGTACCTATTCTAAAGGGAACCGTTCTCAGTTCATCTCAGTGTCCTGCCACGAAAGATGAACAAGAGAGAATGAAGAAAGTCCCATACGCATCTGCTATTGGGTCTATCATGTATGCAATGATATGTACTAGACCGGATGTGTCATGCGCTCTTAGCTTGACAAGTAGATACCAGAATAACCCAGGAAATAGTCATTGGATTGCTGTTAAAAGCATATTAAAATACCTTAGAAGGACTAAGGATATGTTTCTAATATATGGGTCTGGTGAGGAGGAACTCGCTGTAAAAGGTTACGTGGACGCGAGTTTCCAAACTGATCGAGATGACTCTCGATCACAATCCGGTTATGTCTTCATGTTAAATGGTGGTGCGGTCTCTTGGAAGAGTTCGAAACAGGAGGTTGTTGCGTTATCCACTACAGAGTCGGAGTACATTGCCGCCTCATTGGCAGCACAGGAAGCTGCATGGATGAAGAAATTCATCGACGACTTAGGAGTGGTCCCTTCCATTCAGGACCCTCTTGAGATCTTTTATGACAACGAGGGTGCGATTGCTCAAATCAAGGAACCTCGTGCCCATCAAAAGACTCGTCACATTGAGCGGAGATTCAACTACATAAGGGATGAAGTTGAAAAAGGAAAGATATGTATTCGCAAAGTTCATACAGATCATAATGTTGCGGATCCACTCACGAAGCTTTTACATGGGCCAAAACATGAGGGACATGTTTGTGCATTAGGGCTTCGATATTCTAGTGATTGGATATGATCTATTTTATGTATTGTACCGGAACGAAATTATTCAAACTCATTAATATAACTATGGTGTTAATTTATTTGAGTCATGTTCCTATTTTGCATATTTCATCCATGAATAAACAATTATTCTAAATTTCCGTAGTCGATCATATTTGTGGGAACAAGTGTGAGGTTTAGACTATTATGAACTCGGATTGGTATACATTCATAGGTTGAATGTAGGGCAAGGTTGCAACCAAAGTTCATAGATATTTGTGGGAAACAAATATTGGAAGACCCGCTCTCAAGAATTACTGTATAGAGCCTTTGTGGTTGATCACATGTAATTTTGAGTAAAGGCGAATATCATTGTATCCTCTGACCTGAGATACATATTGGGTTCGGATATTCACCAAGTACTGTGCCTTGATTCTTTCCTTCGCTATTCTGAAACATGGTAGTACATAAGGAAGAACTCAGGTATATTACAAAGTGTATATCTAGGACGTATGTAGTCAAGATGGAATTTGTCCCTCTTATTCGTTGAGAGTCAGATGTCTAAGGCCTGAAAAGTTAAATCTATAAGAGAGTGATCACTCTGTATCTCTTGGATTTGACATGACATCTAGGATGAAAGGATATAATGAAAGATTCACCTAATCATATTCGAGATGGGAACTCGAAAGGGATGATGTTATTGAATGGCACAAAGTCATAACATATTAGGGGTGATGGACGGTGTGTTAGGCTGTATCCATCACTTGCATTAATTTATTATGTTTCTCGTGCAAGTGGGAGATTACACTTGTTTTTTTTTTTTTATAAACATGTAATAAAACTATGTAATTATTAGTAATACTTGCAAGTTTTTATAAACCCTTTTATAAAATTTAACACACACTATAATTATTTAACCTTATAAATAATTAAATGTAAATTATCCAAATAATTTATCTTAAGTGATTATATTTTAGAAAACCCATTTTCTAAAATCCAAGTGTCGCGTACTTATTTAACGATCCATTCGTTAAGTTTAAATACATATAAGGTGTCGGTAAGCTTGTCATTGGGTATGACCCGACTTGGATCACAACACATTAGCCACGTTAATTTAATATGTCTCTCGGGCATACGAAATACCTTCAATACGGAGCAAGTATACTGGACGTGTTGCTTTCCCAATACAAGGTTAGCAAGTGGGTGACACAAAACCTTAAGTTTTGAGCTAAAAATTTCAAATATGAAACCCACCAAACCCACAAAAAGAATTTGCAAACACCGGTGAAGGGTTATCCCGAAAAACTTATCTAGGGTAAAAGCTAGATTTAATTTTCAAAAGATCAAATGTTTTCATAAAGATCCAATTATCTTAATGGATCTAAACTTTTATAGTCATGTGGGACTGTAAACCACATCGTTACTACCATTGTTTATACCGCCGTATAGAAATCACTGATGTACAAAGTGTGAAGAATAAAGAAGTAATTCTAGTATATTTCAAGACTATATTGCTTGAGGACAAGCAACGCTCAAGTGTGGGAATATTTGATAATTCTAAAAATGAACATATATTTCATAGCATTATCCCTCAAGAAAGACAAGCTTTTAGTTGCAATTGTTCTATTTACAAGTGATATTCGTTTAAATAATAAAAGGTGAAGACAAAAGACAGATTCGACGAATTGAAGACGCAAAAGACCAAAAAGCTCAAAAGTACAAAATACAATCAAAGTGGTTCCAATTAGTGATAAGAAACGTCTCAAAATTACAAGAGTACAAGAAACAAAACGCAAAGTACAAGATATTAAATTATACGCAAGGACGTTTGAAAATCCGGAACTGGGACTAGAGTCAACTCTCAACGCTCGATGCAACGGACTAAAAATTACAAGTCAACTATGCACATGAATATAATATAATATATAATTAATTCTTAAAATTAATATATATATTATATTATATTATAAAAACCGTCGGCAAACTAAAAAACAAAGACAAGTGAGCCTCCCCAGCTGGCCATGCGATCGCATGGCCTAGAGGGGCAAAGCTCATGCGATCGCATGAGCCCCTGTAGCAGCTGACATGCCTATAAATTTCGCATTTTTGGTTGATCATCATACATCTTTTTCTTCTTCCATCATACGTAAACATATATATATATATATATATATATATATATATATATATATATATATATATATATATATATATATATATATATATATATATATATATATATATATATATATATATATATATATATATATATATATATATATATATATATATATATATATATATATATATATATATATATATATTATAATTTTAATTTTAATTCTAATAATAAGGGTATGTGAGCGAATGTTGTAAGGGTGTAAGTCGAAATTCTGTCCGTGTAACGCTACGCTATTTTTAATCATTGTAAGTTATGTTCAACCTTTTTAATTAAATGTCTCGTAGCTAAGTTATTATTATGCTTATTTAATACCGAAGTAATCATGATGTTGGGCTAAAAATATTAAAATTGGGTAATTGGGCTTTGTAGCATAATTGGGGTTTGGACAAAAGAACGACACTTGTGGAAATTAGACTATGGGCTATTAATGGGCTTTATATTTGTTTAATTAAATGATAGTTTGTTAATTTTAATATAAAGATTTACAATTGGACGTACCTAGAAATAACTATATACACTCGATCGGACACGATGGGCGGGATATTTATATGTACGAATAATCGTTCATTTAACCGGACACGGGAATGGATTAATAATTAATAGATTTATTAAAACAGGGGTGAAATTATGTACAAGGACACTTGGCATAATTGATATCAAAGTATTAAAACCTTGGATTACACGCAGTCGATAACCTGGTGTAATTATTAAACAAAGTATTAAAACCTTGTTACAGTTTAAGTCCCCAATTAGTTGGAATATTTGACTTCGGATATAAGGATAATTTGACGAGGACACTCGCACTTTATATTTATGACTGATGGACTGTTATGGACAAAAACCAGACGGACATATTAAATAATCCAGGACAAAGGACAATTAACCCATGGGAATAAACTAAAATCAACACGTCAAACATCATGTTTACGGAAGTTTAAATAAGCAAAATTCCTTTATTTTCATATTTTATTGCACTTCTAATTATCGCACTTTTATTTATTGTCATTGTATTTAATTGCACTTTTAATTATCGTACCTTTTAATTATCGCAAGTTTATTTTATCGCACTTTTATTTATCGCAATTTACTTTACGCTTTAAATTAAGTCTTTTATTTATTTAATATTTTACATTAGGTTTTAACTGCGACTAAAAGTTTTAAAAATCGACAAACCGGTCATTAAACGTCAAACCCCCCCCCCCTTTTTATAATAATAATATTACTTATATATATTTGTATTTTTATAAATTAAAACTAATATAGCGTTAAGCTTTGTTTAAAAGATTTCCCTGTGGAACGAACCGGACTTACTAAAAACTACACTGCTGTACGATTAGGTACACTGCCTATAAGTGTTGTAGCAAGGTTTAGGTATACCCATTCTATAAATAAATAAATATCTTGTGTAAAATTGTATCGTATTTAATAGTTTTTCCTAGTAAAATATAAGCTATTTCATATACACCTCGCATAACATCAGCTACCCAACAAGAAAGTGCCCACCATCAAGACCCACTTGTGCATTTTGTTGAATAATTTTATGGCAAATATTGTTTCTGTTTTAATTAAAAAGCCACCGAACACTATTTTATAATCAAGCCACGATCTGTTATGACCATTTATGTTTTAAATGGGCTGACTGCTTGTTGGACTACCACCTTTCTACTCTCTATTTGGGCCGCCACAAAAAAAAATAAAAAATAAAAAATAAATAAAAAATAATTCCCCACAACCATGAACCCTCGCCAAACCCAACTTGCTATATTTTTTTGTTATTGTTGTGGTTGTTTGTTCTTCTTTCTGTATGAACCCGACCACCACCATAACCATTTGTACTCGTGCTGTAGTTATTTTCTAATTCCTAAACGAATGATAATGATACTTGATGGTGTTGATGAGAGGAAATAATAATGATTATGATAAATGATATCGTGATATATGATTGAATGATGATGATGAATATGGGTGATGATGATGCTTGTGATTATGATAATGATAATGGAACAATGGATGGGTAAATGATGATGAACGATGATATAAGATGAATAAAGAATGACGATGACATAGTGAGTTGATGATGAACGGAAGTATTTTTTTTTTGCTGCAGCTATCGTATTTTTTATTTTTTTTATAATCGTAAACCAGAACCCTCGATCTAATATTGATGAATTATGCTGTTGAGTAAAACTGTTTTGGAGCGGGCTTTAAGTGGGTCGTTTATATTTAAACCTTGGGCCTATCCATAATGATGGATTAAGGAATATTGGACTACTTTTGGGCCAAAGTGAACGGGTTATATAGATTAGGCGGAGATTTAAAACAGATAAGAAGCAGCAGAGTAACGGTTAGGTACGTGTGGGTTTGAACGAGAGGTCGCGGGTTCGAGCCCTGTCTGAGACATTTTATTTTTAGGAAAGCTTTAAAGGTAGTTTTTATTATTATTATTATTATTATTATTATTATTATTATTATTATTATTATTATTATTATTATTATTATTATTATTATTATTATTATTATTATTATTATTATTATTATTATTATAAGTATTAGCATTAGCATTAGTAGTATTATTATCATTATAGATATTAATATAAATATTAGTATTATTATTATTTGTAAAATCATTATTTTTATAATTATTATTATTAATAGTATTATTATCATTATAAATAACTTTTATTACTATTATTGATATTATTATGTTACCAAATAACCACTTTGTATATAAAAATATACTTTTAGTAATATTACATTAAGTATGTATTAATCATATTAACATTTTTATATAAACATTCATATATAACAAATTAAGTATTTTTAATATAATACTAACCAAATATATATTAATATAACTATATAAATATTAATCGTTAATAGGTTATAATATGTGAAATTGTTCAATTATGATTATATGTATTAATATACATATAAATGATATAGGTTCGTGAATCCGAGGCCAACCCTGCATTGTTCAATGTCGTCATATGTATTTTTACTACAAAATACATTACAGTGAGTTTCATTACTCCCTTTTTAAATGCTTTTGCAATATATATTTTTGGGACTGAGAATACATGCGCTTTTATAAATGCTTTACGAAATAGACACAAGTAATCGAAACTACATTATATGGTTGAATGATCGAAGTCGAATATGCCCCTTTTGCTTGGTAACCTAAGAATTAGTAAACCGATCTACTAATTGACGTGAATCCTAAAGATAGATCTATTGGGCCTAACAAACCCCATCCGTTGTAGTGGATGCTTTAGTACTTCTATGTTGTTTTATATTATGTCCCAAGGATTTCCCGGAATGATAGGGGATATTCTTATATGCATCTTGTTAATGTCGGTTACCAGGTGTTCAATCCATATGAATAATATTTTTGTCTCTATGCATGGGACGTATATTTATGAGAACTGAAAATGAAAATCTTGTGGTCTATTAAAATGATGGAAATGATTATTTATGTTAAACGAATGAACTCACCAACCTTTTGGTTGACACTTGAAAGCATGTTTATTCTCAGGTATGAAAAAAATCTTCCGCTGTGCATTTGCTCATATTAGAGATATTACTTGGAGTCATTCATGACATATTTCAAAAGACATTGCATTCAAGTCGATGAGTTCATCAAGATTATTATTAAGTCAATTATAGTTGGATATATTATGAAATGGTATGCATACCGTCAACTTTCAATGTAATGAAAGATTGTCTTTTCAAAAACGAATGGAATGTTTGTAAAATGTATCAAATAGAGGTCAAGTACCTCGCGATGTAACCAAATGTAATGTCTTCGTCCAGATGGATTAGGATGGGTCGTTATACCAACAATCACATCAAAACTTTCCAATTTGATGGGTATCAAGTCAATCTCGAAATCCACACCAGCTATGTTGATAATACCTCCTCGGCTAATTTGGTCAACTTTCTCAAGTTTTCCATTGGCTACCTCAACAAGCATACTTTCTTTTAAAGGAACTAACGACCAATTTATCTTAGAGCAAAAGTGTCTACATACATAACTCCTATCGGCACCAGTATCAAATAGGACAGAAGCTAATAGATTGTTGATAGTGAATATACCTGTAACCAAGTCGGGGTTCTCACGGGCATCCCTTGCGTTTACGTTGAATGCTCTTCCACGCGCTGGCCCGCCGTCCTTTCTCTTGTTGGGACATTCATTCCTGAAGTGGCCCTGTTGTCCATACTCATAGCACTTCCTTGGCCCAGTAGGCTTTGTCTTCACAATTGATGTAGTGATCTTGCAGTCTTTGCCAATATGCCCAGTCCTTTTACACTTTTCACAGACCACGTTGCAGTACCCGGTATGATGCTTGTAGCATCTCTTGCACTGTAGGAGACTACTCTTGTAGTTAGGGTTTGAGCTAAGATTTGGGTTAGAGTTGTTTCCCTTGAAACTTTCATGCCTCTTAGCTGGGTTTTGATCAAATACCCTTCCCTTGTTGCTGTCCCACTTATGTTTCTCATTACTAGCTCCCGATTCGGATTTCCCCTTTTCTGGTTCTTTGCTGGTAATTTGGTTAATCAGGGTGTGCGCCATGCGCATAGCTTCCGGGACATCAGCTGGTTTTGAAGAGGTGATATTTCCCTGAATGGACTTGGGAAGTCCCCACAAATACTGTTCCATTCGCTTAAATTCCAGGGTAACCATCGTGGGACACATCAAAGCTAGTTACAGGTACCTTCGGTTATAACCGTCAAGATCGGTTCCCACAACCTTCAACTCCCAAAACTCAGCTTCCATTTTCTGAATCTCTGTTCTGGGGCAGTACTCCTCGATCACATCCCTCTTAAATTCCTCCCACGGTGTAGCATAAGCCTCGTCAATACTTTTAGCCTAAACAAGTGTGTTCCACCAGGTTAAAGCGCCGTCCGACAGTGTACAGGAGGCATACTTAGTCTTGTTCATTTTTGAGCAGTTGCTCACACGGAACACAACTTTCAATTTCTCAAACCACCTCGTCAGTCCAACCGGCCCCTCAGTACCACTGAAATTGTGGGGCTTGCAGCTTTGAAATTCTTTATAGGTACACCCGTTATGATTGTTCTAGTTAACAGGTGGAGCTTGGGGGGTTGACATTCGCAATTGCTGCGGCTATTCGTTCAGTTATCATTTCCTCAATATGTGCTGCTGTGGACGTTGATCTTCCGTTTGCCATTGATCTTCGAAACAGAAATTTCGACTTAAGTCAAAATCCAGCATTCAATAAATAGTAATACGGTATATGGTAACCAACATGGAATCAACACATCGCATGCTAATTAAGTAATGTAACTAGATACAGATACCACAAAATCATCATATAGTAACATAAATAGAACACCGAACAGAAATTAAACAACACCAAGTTCCATTCATTAAATAAGAAAGTGACATACATCCGCATATGGTTCGTACAATACATGAGCAAAACATGAAACTACAAACGGGATTACATAATGAAATCTAATACAATAGCCCTATGGTGACAGTGGGTAAAGGATGTCCATCATGTGAGACACCTGGTCCTCGAGCTCAGTTACTCGAGCACGGAGGATATGCACTTCCCTTATTAGTTCCTCGATGACGGGGGATGCTGGTGGGGTAGGCGGTGCAGATGGTACAGGTGGAGCTGGTGGTGCAGATGATGCTGGTGGAGCTGGTGGTGCGGACGGTCCAGCACCAGAAGTAGACGGTGCGTAACGGGAAGCCTTATGCACGAATGGATCGGCAGGGTAAGGCACAACCTGCTTACAGGCGGTAACCCTAACCAACTGTCCGCGTGCGTCCATGAACGGTCTACCTCCGTTAACCCCTGGAATAACAGTACCATCGAAACGATACCGCTTCTTCAGCGAGGTAGAGGGCGGCTGCACGGGCGTCTCCTCAGGGTCCTCGTCGGAATCCTCCTCACTGAAGTCGTCGGATGATGAATCGTCTGAATCATCTGAAGGTGGATGTGCTCGACCGGTGGTCATCAGTCGATATCTGCTAGGCGGGATCAGCATGACACGTCCATCAGCAAGGCGTCTGAACCAATGTCCTCGCTCATTACAGAAAGGACCGTCCCCATTTTCCCCAGGAATCACAGCACCACCGGAATGGTGATGTGACTCCGGGAGTCCTGGGCTAGGTGGAGCTGGAATCTCCTCTTGAATCTCGTCTCCGTCGGAGATGATCATCAGGTCAGGTGCGTGGTTACTGTCCCCAGAGGATGAATCGCCAGAGTCACTGGAGGGTAGCGATGACGGGATCTGTGAGTCGGCAGCAGTAGCAGGTGAGGAGGCAGATGAATCTGAGTCGCTATCCAAGTCAATGATAATGGGTGGGATACCCGACATCTGAACAAGGAAAAATAACTTTTTCCATGTCACTAAGTCATATAGCAAGCACGTATTAGGCAAAGTAACTACGACAGTCTAGATCATATATAGCAGTAAGTAGCATGACAATAATGACAAATGTCATGCAATCGAAAGCAGATGGTAGCATGCAGTAGTGAAAGCAAGTAGCAGTATATGGCTTATAGCAGTAAAAGTAAGAAGCATCATGCAGCAAGTTTCACGGAAACAAGTAAACTAGCAAGTTGTAGATTAGTCCTATTAGTGAATCCTACTCGGTCTGGTCTAGACTCACTAATGCAACCTAATTCGCTACAACCAATGCTCTGATACCAAATGTGATGCCCTGTACAAAATTAACGTGTACAGGTCATCAACAACAGGATCATTACAAGGTCAAACACTATATGCTGTTTTAAAATAAGTTTGCATTCATAAAAAGGGTGACGTCATAACCAACGTCATAAGTTTTACAACCGAAAGTATGCTTCTATGAATAGAAGCAATTAACATAAGTACGAGACCCGTAGGTCATTACAAATTCATTGTTTCAAAAGTAACATAGTTTGTTAATGCAAGGTAAACGTTTCATGCAGAGACATCTCTAACAGAAGCAACGGGTGTCTGCACAGCAATACTACAACAGCGGAAGCAATCAAACCTCTAAGCACCTGAGAAAACATGCTTAAAAATGTCAACACGAATGTTGGTGAGCTATAGTTTAAGTATAACAGTAATGTAAGGTAGGCCACGAGATTTCAGTATTTCAAAACAGTATGAAAAGTATATGTTCAACCGTGGGCACTTGGTAACTAACTTAACGTAATATCACCCCCTAAAAGTACACTTGGCGAGTGCGTAAGTTTACGAAGTATTAAACACCAGTTAAATGCTAGCACTACTATCCGGAGTGGGGATGTCAAACCCTATGGATCCATATTTAAGATTCGCGTTCAACGGTTCAAAGACCAATGACTAAACGTTACCGAGTTAAGTGGAAAGTTTATGCCGTTGTATAACACACACATATATAAAGTTTAAGTACTTGTGCCTAGTATGTAAAACGTAAAACGCGCATGTATTCTCAGTTCTCAAAATAGTTAAAGTAAAAAAGGGATGCTATAACTCACAGTGAAAAGTAGTAAAGTCGGTACGAGATAAGTAAGCAAGTAGTTGGTCCGAAAGGTCCTCAACCTAAGTCAAAAGTTACTAAGTCAGTAAATCGTTCCCAAAGGTTTAAAAGTATGTAAATTAGGTCTTAAGTTTCATCATTATCAACAACATAAGTAAAAAGTAAAGTAAGTTTTCAATCAAGAATAGAGATCGAAATAAAGGCTGACTTCGTTCAGCTGCTACGACCTCTATACAAATCGAAAAGATGCGTAGTCAGTGGATATGGCTCCGTATGTGAGTCCTCCAACCACTGACCAATTTTTAGAACCAAACTGGTCTTCGTTTGACCATGGCGACGGTTTAAGTGCGAGTAGGTCAGAAATTTCAGCATAACGTTACAAAGGTGTAGTGACTTTCAGAAGGCTATAAATCCTAAACTGTAAATCGGATTAAGACGAGTCCTAAACAAAAAGTCATCTACTCGAACTGAACATTCTAGAAATTAACTTTTCCAGTAGCCCAGGTGAAATGTCCCATTCATATTGATTATAAATGTTCCATATTAATTGATTTCGTTGCGATGTTTTGACCTCTATATGAGACGTTTTTCAAAGACTGCATTCATTTTTAAAACAACCATAACCTTTATTTTATCAATAAAGGTTTTAAAAGCATTACGTAGATTATCAAATAATGATAATCTAAAATATACTGTTTACACATGACCATTATATGATGGTTTACAATAGAAATATATCACATCGACATATGTTTCTTGAATGCAGTTTTTACACAATATCATACAAACATGGACTCCAAATCTTGTCCTTATTTTAGTATGCAACAGCGGAAGCTCTTAGAATTCACCTGAGAATAAACATACTTTATATGTCAACAAAAATGTTGGTGAGTTATAGGTTTAACCTACATATATCAAATCGTAACAATAGACCACAAGATTTCATATTTCAATACACATCCCATACATAGAGATAAAAATCATTCATATGGTGAACACCTGGTAACCGACATTAACAAGATGCATATATAAGAATATCCCCATCATTCCGGGACACCCTTCGGATATGATATAAATTTCGAAGTACTAAAGCATCCGGTACTTTGGATGGGGTTTGTTAGGCCCAATAGATCTATCTTTAGGATTCACGTCAATTAGGGTGTCTGTTCCCTAATTCTTAGATTACCAGACTTAATAAAAAGGGGCATATTCGATTTCGATAATTCAACCATAGAATGTAGTTTCACGTACTTATGTCTATTTTGTAAATCATTTATAAAACCTGCATGTATTCTCATCCCAAAAATATTAGATTTTAAAAGTGAGACTATAACTCACTTTCACAGATATTTCCTTCCTCAAAAATAAGACTTGGCCACGGATCGATTCAGGAACCTATACAAATATGTACATATATATCAAAGTATGATCGAAATATAATTACAACCATTTTTATTATGTTTTAAAGATTTGAGTGTATTAAGTCAGCTGTCCTCGTTAATAACCTACAACTAGTTGTCCACAGTTAGATGTACAGAAATAAATCGATATATATTATCTTAAATCAATCCACGACCCAGTGTATACACGTCTCAGGCTAGATCACAACTCAAAGTATATATATTTTTGGAATCAACCTCAACCCTGTATAGCTAACTCCAACATTACTGCATATAGAATGTCTATGGTTGTTCCAAATAATATATATACATGGGTCGATATGATATGTCAAAACATTTGCATACGTGTCTATGGTATCCCAAGATTACATAATATATTAGAATACGTGTGTAATACAATATAAGTTAGCTAGGATATGATTTGTATAGATTTGTTAAACATTTCCCGTAGCTAAAAAGATCAAAAATATCCAATCTTGTTTTACCCATAACTTCTTCATTTTAAATCCGTTTTGAGTGAATCAAATTGCTATGGTTTCATATTGAACTCTAATTTAAGAATCCAAATAGAAAAAGTATAGGTTTATAGTCGGAAATTTAAGTTATATGTCAATTACTAAAGAGGTAGTCATTTCCGTCGAAAGAACGACATCTTGATGACCATTTTGAAAAACATACTTTCACTTTGAGTTTAACCAAGATTTTTGAATATAGTTTCATGTTCATATGAAAAATCATTTTACCATAAGAACAACTTTTTTAAATCAAAGTTTATCATAGTTTTTAATTATCCAAACCAAAACAGCCCCCGGTTTCACTACGACGGCGTATATCCGATTTTATGGTGTTCATCGTGTTTCCAGGTTTTAAATCATTAAGTTAGCATATCATATAGATATAGAACATGTGTTTAGTTGATTTTAAAAGTCAAGTTAGAAGAATTAACTTTTGTTTGCAAACAAGTTTAGAATTAACTAAACTATGTTCTAGTGATTACAAATTTAAACCTTCAAATAAGATAACTTTATATGTATGAATCGAATGATGTTATGAACATCATTACTACCTCAAGTTTTCTGGATAAAACTACTGGAAATGAGAAAAATGGATCTAGCTTCAAAGGATCCTTGGATGGCTTGAAAGTTCTTGAAGCAGAATCATGACACGAAAACAGTTCAAGTAAGATTTTCACTCGAAATAAGATTGTTATAGTTGAAGAAATTGAATCAAAGTTTGAATATGAATATTACCTTGAATTAGAAAGATAACCTACTGTAAATAACAAAGGTTCCTTGATCTTAGATGATTACTTGGAATGGATTAGAAAGCTTGAAAGTAGACTTGCAAACTTGGAAGTATTCTTGATATTTATGAAACTATACTTATGGAATTTATGAAGAACACTTAGAACTTGAAAATGGAACTTGAGAGAGATCAATTAGATGAATAAAATTGAAGAATTAAAGTGTTTGTAGGTGTTTTTGGTCGTTGGTATATGGATTAGATATAAAGGATATGTAATTTTGTTTTCATGTAAATAAGTCATGAATGATTACTAATATTTTTGTAATTTTATGAGATATTTCATGCTAGTTGCCAAATGATGGTTGCCACATGTGTTAGGTGACTCACATAGGCTGCTAAGAACTGATCATTGGAGTGTATATACCAATAGTACATACATCTAAAAGTTGTGTATTGTACGAGTACGAATACGGGTGCATACGAGTAGAATTGTTGATGAAACTGAACGAGGATGTAATTGTAAGCATTTTTGTCAAGTAGAAGTACTTTGATATGTGTCTTGAAGTCTTTCAAAAGTGTAAGAATACATATCAAAACACAACATGTATATACATTCTAATGGAGCCGTTAAGTCTTCGTTAGTCGTTACATGTAAGTGTTGTTTTGAAACCTTTAAGTTAACAATCTCAATAAATGTTGTTAATCCAATGTTTATTATATCAAATGAGATGTTAAATTATTATGTTATCATGATATTATGATGTATGAATATCTCTTAATATGATATATACATTAAAATATCGTTACAACGATAATCGTTACATATAAGTCTCGTTTCGTAATTCTTGAGTTAGTAGTCTTCTTTTTACATATGTAGTTCATTGTTAACATACTTAATGATATATTTAAATATCATTTTATCATGTTAAATATAGTGTATCAATATCTTAATATGATACATATGTATTTAGTAGACGTTATCATAACGATAATCGTTATATATATCATTTCGAGTTTCTTAACTTAGTAATCTCATTTCTTATGTATATTACACATTGTTAATATACTTAGTGAGATACTTACTCATCATAATCTCATGTCAACCATATATATATGTCTATATATACCACAACATGTAGTTTTTACAAATTTGTAACGTTCGTGAATCGCCGTTCAACTTGGGTGATCAATTGTCTATATGAAACTTATTTCATTTAATCAAGTCTTAACAAGTTTGATTGCTTAACACGTTGGAAGCATTTATTCATGTAAATATCAATCTCAATTAATATATATAAACATGGAAAAGTTCGGGTCACTACAGTACCTACCCGTTAAATAAATTTCGTCCCGAAATTTTAAGCTGTTGAAGGTGTTGATGAATCTTCTGGAAATAGATGCGGGTATTTCTTATTCATCTGATCTTCAAGCTCCCAGGTGAAATCGGGTCCTCTACGAGCATTCTATCAAACCTTAACAATCGGTATCTTGTTTTGCTTAAGTCTCTTAACCTCACGATCCATTATTTCGACGGGTTCTTCAATGAATTGAAGTTTTTCATTGATTTGGATTTTGTCCAAAGGAATAGTGAGATCTTCTTTAGCAAAACATTTCTTCGAATTCAAGACGTGGAAAGTGTTATGTACAGCCACGAGTTGTTGAGGTAGCTCCAGTTGGTAAGCTACTGGTCCGACACGATCTATAATCTTGAATGGTCCAATGTACCTTGGATTTAGTTTCCCCCGTTTACCAAATCGAACAACGCCTTTCCAAGGTGAAACCTTAAGCATGACCATTTCTCTAATTTCAAACTCTATATCTTTTCTTTTACTATCCGCGTAGCTCTTTTTTCGACTCTGGGCGGTTTTCAATCGTTGTTGAATTTAGATGATTTTCTCGGTAGTTTCTTGTATTATCTCCGGACCCGTAATCTGTCTATCCCCCACTTCATTCCAACAAATCGGAGACCTGCACTTTCTACCATAAAGTGCCTCAAACGGCGCCATCTCAATACTAGAATGATAACTGTTGTTGTAGGAAAATTCTGCTAACGGTAGGTGTCGATCCCAACTGTTTCCGAAATCAATAACACATGCTCGTAGCATGTCTTCAAGCGTTTGTATCATCCTTTCGCTCTGCCCATCAGTTTGTGGATGATAGGCAGTACTCATGTCTAGACGAGTCTCCAATGCTTGTTGCAACGTCTGCCAGAACCTTGAAACAAATCTACCATCCCTATCAGAGATAATAGAGACCGGTATTCCATGTCTGGAGACAACCTCCTTCAAATACAATCGCGCCAACTTCTCCATTTTTTCATCTTCTCTCATTGGCAGGAAGTGTGCTGACTTGGTGAGACGATCAACTATTACCCAAATAGTATCATAACCACTTGCAGTCCTTGGCAATTTAGTAATGAAATCCATGGTAATGTTTTCCCATTTCCAATCCGGGATTTCAGGTTGTTGTACTAGACCTGATGGTTTCTGATGTTGAGCTTTGACCTTAGAACACGTCAAACATTCTCCTACATATTTAGCAATATCGGCTTTCATACCCGGCCACCAAAAGTGTTTCTTGAGATCTTTATACATCTTCCCCGCTCCGGGATGTATTGAATATCTGGTTTTATGTGCTTCCTTAAGTACCATTTCTCTCACATCTCCAAACCTTGGTACCCAAATTCTATCAGCCCTATATCGGGTTCCGTCTTCTCGAATATTAAGATGTTTCTCTGATCCTTTGGGTATCTCATTCTTCAGCTTTCTTTCTTTTACAACCCCCTATTGCGCCTCCTTTATTTGAGTAGTAAGGTTAGTACGAATAATTATATTCATAGCTTTTACCTGTATAGGTTCTCTGTCCTTTCTACTCAAAGCGTCAGCTACCACATTCGCCTTCCCCGGGTGGTATCGAATCTCAAAATCATAATCATTCAATAGTTCAATCCACCTGCGTTGTCTCATATTCAGTTGCTTCTGATTAAATATATGTTAGAGACTTTTGTGGTCGATATATATAATACTTTTGACCCCATATAAATAATGCCACCAAGTCTTTAATGCAAAAACAACAGCACCCAATTCCAAATCGTGAGTCGTATAATTTTGCTCGTGAATCTTCAATTGTCTAGACGCATAAGCAATCACCTTCGTTCATTGCATTAATACACAACCGAGACCTTGCTTTGATGCGTCACAATAAATCACAAAATCATCATTCCCTTCAGGCAATGACAATATAGGTGCCGTAGTTAGCTTTTTCTTCAATAACTGAAATGCCTTCTCTTGTTCATCCTTCCATTCAAATTTCTTCCCTTTATGCGTTAATGCAGTCAAGGGTTTTGCTATTTTGGAGAAATCTTGGATGAATCTTCTGTAGTAACCAGCCAATCCTAAAAATTGATGTATATGCTTCGGAGTTTTTGGGGTTTCCCACTTTTCAACGGTTTTGATCTTTGCTGGGTCCACCTGGATACCTTCTTTGTTCACTATGTGACCGAGGAATTGAACTTCTTCCAACCAAAATGCACACTTTGAAAACTTAGCGTACAATTTTTCTTTCCTCAATACTTCTAGCACTTTTCTCAAATGTTCTTCGTACTCTTGATCATTCTTTGAGTAAATAAGTATGTCATCGATGAAAACAATGACAAACTTGTCAAGATATGGCCCACACACTCGGTTCATAAGGTCCATGAACACAGCTGGTGCGTTAGTCAATCCAAACGGCATAACCATAAACTCGTAATGACCATAACGCGTCCTAAAAGCAGTTTTTGGAATATCATCCTCCTTTACTCGCATTTGATGATATCCATAACGTAAATCGATTTTCGAATAAACCGACGAGCCTTGTAGTTGATTAAATAAGTCGTCAATTCTCGGCAGTGGATAATGGTTTTTGATGGTAAGTTTATTCAACTCTCTGTAGTCAATACACAACCTAAATGTACCATCCTTCTTCTTGACAAACAAAACAGGAGCTCCCCATGGTGATGTGCTTGGTCGAATGAAACCACGTTCTAATAGTTCTTACAGTTGGCTTTGCAGTTCTTTCATCTCGCTGGGTGCGAGTCTGTAAGGAGCCCGAACTATTGGTGCAGCTCCTGGTACAAGATCTATTTGAAATTCAACAGATCGATGTGGAGGTAGTCCCGATAATTCTTTCGAAAATACATCGGGAAATTCTTTTGCGACGGGAACATCATTGATGCTCTTTTCTTCAGTTTGTACTTTCTCGACGTGTGCTAGAATAGCATAGCAACCTTTTCTTATTAGTTTTTATGCCTTCAAATTACTAATAAGATGTAGCTTCGTGTTGCCCTTTTCTCCGTACACCATTAAGGGTTCTCCTTCTTCTCGTGCAATGCGAATTGCATTTTTGTAACATACGATCTCTGCTTTCATCTCCTTCAGCCAGTCCATGCCAACTATTACATCAAAACGCCCTAACTCTACTGGTATCAAATCAATCTTAGATATTTCGCTACTCAGTTTAATTTCTCGATTCCGGCATATATAATCTGCTAAAATTAATTTACCGTTTGCTAATTCGAGTAAAAATTTACTATCCAACGGCGTCAATGGATAACTTAATTTAGCACAAAAATCTCTACTCATATAGCTTCTATCTGCACCCGAATCAAATAAAATATAAGCAGATTTATTGTCAATAAGAAACGTACCCGTAACAAGTTCCGGGTCTTCCAGTGCCTCTGCCGCATTAATATTGAAAACTCTTCCGCGGCCTTGTCCATTCGTGTTCTCCTGGTTCGGGCAATTTCTAATAATGTGGCCCGTTTTTTCACATTTATAACAAACTACATTGGCATAACTTGCTCCGACACTACTTGCTCCGCCATTACTCATTCCGACACCATTTGTTCCTTTCGTTCTGTTAACCCCTGGTTCGTAGACCTCACACTTCGCCGCGCTATGACCATTTCTTTTACACTTGTTGCAAAATTTGGCGCAGAACCCCGAGTGATACTTTTCACACCTTTGGCATAGCTGCTTCTGATTGTTGTTGTTGTTGTTGGGGTTGTTATTGTTGTTGGGATGATTGTTGTAGTTGTTGTTGTTGTTGTTGTTGTTGTTCTTGTTGTTGTTGTTGTTGTTGTTGTTGTGCCGTTTGTTGTAGTTGCGATTGATGTTGCGATTGTTGGGATAGTTGTTGTTGTATTGGTGACTCTTATCACCGTTTTCCTCCCACTTTCTTTTGACTAGCTTCACGTTTGCCTCTTCTGCCGCTTGTTCTTTAATTCTTCCCTCAATCTGGTTCACTAGTTTGTAAGCCATTCTACATGCCTTTTGTATGTAGGCAGGCTCGTGTGAACTTATATCTTCTTGGATTCTCTCCAGTAACCCTTTCACAAACACGTCGATCTTCTCTTCTTCATCTTCGAACGCTCTCGGACACAATAGGCACAATTCTGTGAATCGTCTTTCGTATGAAGTAATATCGAATCCCTGTGTTCGTAACCCTCTAAGTTCTGACTTGAGCTTATTGACCTCGGTTCTAGGACGGTACTTCTCATTCATCAAGTGCTTAAATGCTGACCACGGTAGTGCGTAAGCAGCATCTTGTCCCACTTGCTCTAGATAGGTATTCCACCATGTTAACGCAATACCTGTGAAGGTATGCGTAGCGTACTTCACTTTGTCTCCTTCAGAACACTTACTTATGGCAAACACCGATTCAACTTTCTCTGTCCACCGTTTCAATCCGATTGGTCCTTCGGTCCCATCAAATTCTGAAGGTTTGCAGGAAGTGAATTCCTTGTAGGAGCATCCTACACGATTTCTTGCGCCGTTAGTTGTATTGCTAGATTCAGAGTTATTGTTGGTATGTAGCGCGGCCTGTACTGCGGCTATGTTTGAAGCAAGAAAGGCACGAAATTCCTCTTCGCTCATATTCAAGGTGTGTCGAGTAGTCGGTGCCATTTCCTTCAAAATAGTCAAATGAAACAAGTTAATCATACAGAATATTAAGAGTAGTCAATAGTATCTCGTAGCATAATATGAACTCATTTATAAAAGCTTTTTCTTCATATTAGCGTTTTATAAGTTTAAATTCGGGTACTACCTACCCGTTAAGTTCATACTTAGTAGCTAATATACAATTCAACTACTACAATTCCATATGAAAAACTGATTATAATAATATATCACATACAAATATTCTTCAAACTTACAACTTCGCTATATTACATATAACATGAAATATAGTACACTTTGAAACAGGACAGTTTTGAAGATAAATCTAGTTAATACGCAAGTTGTTCAGCAAAGGAAATAAAGACACGTAATTCATAAGTCTAGAAACAATTCATGCATTCTGGTTTTACTAAGACGACTTCCCATCCTTGGTCTTGTGGAAAATAACCGTTATGACCATTGGCTAGGCAGCATGTTGTAATGTCATCAAAAGGACGAGGGTTTCGTAATGTCCAACAGCCCCGTAATAATCTAAAAACCTTGTTTCTCACCCCAACTACTGAATCCCTCACTTGTGGGAAAGTTTTATTTAAAAGCTGCAATCCGATGTTCTTTTTCTCACTTTGGTAAGAAGCGAACATCACTAACCTGTAAGCATAACATGCTTCTTTATGTTGCATGTTAGAAGCTCTTTCTAATTCACGAAATCCTATGTTGGGATATGTTGAGTCAAAATAGGTTCTTAACCCGTAGCGTAAAATTGCATTTGGGTTCCTCGCATTTAACGCTTTAAAGAAAACACGGCGTAACTTAAAGTCTCCCCAATGTGATACACCCCACCTATCAAAGGAAAGCCTTTTATAAACTAAGGCATTTCTGGAAAGTCTTTCAAATGTTTGACAAGTTAATTTCGCCATAACTAAATGTGCTGATGAATTTTGACCGACTCTAAACAAGATTTCCTCAATTATATCCTCTGGTAGGTTTTCTAAAATATTCGGTTGTCTACCCTTAACGTCCATTTTGTTTTTATACTGTAAAATAGACAAGGATTAGATTCGTAATAACAAACAATACAAGCAATTTTTACATAGAACATAAAAGTACAATCACACTACAATACATTTATTACACAACATGTTCACACCGCTCTAATCAGAATCACTGGTTTCTTCTTCTCCGGACTTTGTTCTTTTTCCTAATTTTCTAGGGATATATGATGTTCCTCTAATATGAGCCGTTGTTTTCCACATTTGTTTAGAAAAACCTGGTGGTGTAGAGGTTCCTGGGTTATTGTCACGATATTGAAAATACGGGTGTTGACGGTACATATAAAGTTCAACGGGGTCGGAATCAGATTTCTCTATTTTGATGCCTTTTCCCTTATTATTTTCTTTTGCCTCATTAAATTGGGTCGGGGTAATTTCTATAATATCATCGGAATCCTCATCAGGATCCGATTCATCTGAAAATTGGTAATTTTTCCAATATTTTGCTTCCTTAGCGAAAACACCATTGACCATTATTAACTTTGGTCCATTGGTTGAGGATTTTCTTTTATTTGACCGGTTTTCTATGGTTCTTACTATTCCCCCCTCCGGAACCTCTTCTTCTTCTTCCGGTTCCTCTTCTTCTGGTTCCTCTTCTTCCGGTTCCTCTTCTTCCGGTTCCGTTTCCTCTTCTTCCGGTTCTTCGGGAACTTGTGAATCTTGCCAATATATATTCAACTCTTCATTATTATTAGGTGAGTCAATGGGAATTGTGCTATAGGTAGACATCTATGACACAATATCAAACATGTTAAGAGATTAATATATCACATAATATTTACATGTTAATAATATATAGTTTCCAACAAAAATGTTAAGCAATCATTTTTAAAGAAAACACGGTCGAAGTCCAGACTCACTAATGCATCCTAACAAACTCGATAAGACACACTAATGCAAATTTTCTGGTTCTCTAAGACCAACGCTCGGATACCAACTGAAATGTCATGTTCATATTGATTATAAATGTTCCATATTAATTGATTTCGTTGCGAGGTTTTGACCTCTATATGAGACGTTTTTCAAAGACTGCATTCATTTTTAAAACAACCATAACCTTTATTTTATCAATAAAGGTTTTAAAAGCATTACGTAGACTATTAAATAATGATTATCTAAAATATACTGTTTACACATGACCATTACATGATGGTTTACAATAGAAATATATTACATCGACATATATTTCTTGAATGCAGTTTTTACACAATATCATACAAACATGGACTCCAAATCTTATCCTTATTTTAGTATGCAACAGCGGAAGCTCTTAGTATTCACCTGATAATAAACATGCTTTAAACGTCAACAAAAATGTTGGTGAGTTATAGGTTTAACCTATATATATCAAATCGTAACAATAGACCATAAGATTTCATATTTCAATACACATCCCATACATAGAGATAAAAATCATTCATATGGTGAACACCTGGTAACCGACATTAACAAGATGCATATATAAGAATATCCCCATCATTCTGAGACACCCTTCGGATATGATATAAATTTCGAAGTACTAAAGCATCTGGTACTTTGAATGGAGTTTGTTAGGCCCAATAGATCTATCTTTAGGATTCGCGTCAATTAGGGTGTCTGTTCCCTAATTCTTAGATTACCAGACTTAATAAAAAGGGGTATATTCAATTGCGATAATTCAACCATAGAATGTAGTTTCACATACTTGTGTCTATTTTGTAAATCATTTATAAAACCTGCATGTATTCTCATCCCAAAAATATTAGATTTTAAAAGTGGGACTATAACTCACTTTCACAGATATTTCCTTCCTCGGAAATAAGACTTGGCCACGGATCGATTCACGAACCTATACAAATATGTACATATATATCAAAGTATGATCAAAATATAATTACAACCATTTTTATTATGTTTTAAAGATTTGAGTGTATTAAGTCAGTTGTCCTCGTTAATAACCTACAACTAGTTGTTCACAGTTAGATGTACATAAATAAATCGATATATATTATCTTGAATCAATCCATGACCCAATGTATACACATCTCAGGCTAGATCACAACTCAAAGTATATATATTTTTGGAATCAACCTCAACCCAGTATAGCTAACTCCAACATTACTGCATATAGAATGTCTATGGTTGTTCCAAATAATATATATACATGGGTCGATATGATATGTCAAAACATTTGCATACGTTTCTATGGTATCCCAAGATTACATAATATATTAGAATATATGTGTAATACAATATAAGTTAGCTAGGATATGATTTGTATAGATTTGTTAAACATTTCCCGTAGCTAAAAAGATCAAAAATATCCAATCTTGTTTTACCCATAACTTCTTCATTTTAAATCTGTTTTAAGTGAATCAAATTGCTATGGTTTCATATTGAACTCTAATTTAAGAATCCAAACAGATAAAGTATAGGTTTATAGTCGGAAATTTAAGTTACATGTCAATTACTAAAGAGGTAGTCATTTCCATCGAAAGAACGACATCTTGATGACCATTTTGAAAAACATACTTTCACTTTGAGTTTAACCAAGATTTTTGGATATAGTTTCATGTTCATATGAAAAATCATTTTCCCAGAAGAAAAACTTTCAAATCAAATTTTATCGTAGTTTTTAATTATCCAAACCAAAACAGCCCCCGGTTTCACTACGACGGCGTATATCCGATTTTATGGTGTTCATCGTGTTTCCAAGTTTTAAATCATTAAGTTAGCATATCATATAGATATAGAACATGTGTTTTGTTGATTTTAAAAGTCAAGTTAGAAGAATTAACTTTTGTTTGTGAACAAGTTTAGAATTAACTAAACTATGTTCTAGTGATTACAAGTTTAAACCTTCGAATAAGATAGCTTTATATGTATGAATCGAATGATGTTATGAACATCATTACTACCTCAAGTTTTCTGGATAAAACTACTGTAAATGAGAAAAATGGATCTAGCTTCAAAGGATCCTTGGATGGCTTGAAAGTTCTTGAAGCAAAATCATGACACGAAAACAGTTCAAGTAAGATTTTCACTCGAAATAAGATTGTTATAGTTGTAGAAATTGAATCAAAGTTTGAATATGAATATTACCTTGAATTAGAAAGATAACCTACTGTAAATAACAAAGGTTCCTTGATCTTAGATGATTACTTGTAATGGATTAGAAAGCTTGGAAGTAGACTTGCAAACTTGGAAGTATTCTTGATTTTTATGAAACTATACTTATGGAATTTATGAAGAACACTTAGAACTTGAAAATGGAACTTGAGAGAGATCAATTAGATGAAGAAAATTGAAGAATGAAAGTATTTGTAGGTATTTTTGGTAGTTGGTATATGGATGAGATATAAAGGATATGTAATTTTGTTTTCATGTAAATAAGTCATGAATGATTACTAATATTTTTGTAATTTTATGAGATATTTCATGCTAGTTGTCAAATGATGGTTCCCACATGTGTTAGGTGACTCACATGGGCTACTAAGAACTGATCATTGGAGTGTATATACCAATAGTACATACATCTAAAAGCTGTGTATTGTACGAGTACAAATACGGGTGCATACAAGTAGAATTGTTGATGAAACTGAACGAGGATGTAATTGTAAGCATTTTTGTTAAGTAGAAGTACTTTGATATGTGTCTTGAATTCTTTCAAAAGTGTAAGAATACATATCAAAACACAACATGTATATACATTCTAATGGAGTCGTTGAGTCTTCGTTAGTCGTTATATGTAAGTGTTGTTTTGAAACCTTTAAGTTAACGATCTCAATAAATGTTGTTAACCCAATGTTTATTATATCAAATGAGATGTTAAATTATTATGTTATCATGATATTATGATGTATGAATATCTCTTAATATGATATATACATTAAAATATCGTTACAACGATAATCGTTACATATAAGTCTCGTTTCGTAATTCTTGAGTTAGTAGTCTTGTTTTTACATATGTAGTTCATTGTTAACACACTTAATGATATATTTAAAAATCATTTTATCATGTTAAATATAGTGTATCAATATCTTAATATGATACATATGTATTTAGTAGACGTTATCATAACAATAATCGTTATTTATATCATTTCGAGTTTCTTAACTTAGTAATCTCATTTCTTATGTATATCACACATTGTTAATATACTTAGTGAGATACTTACTCATCATAATCTCATGTCAACCATATATATATATATATATATATATATATATATATATATATATATATATATATATATATATATATATATATATATATATATATATATATATATATATATATATATATATATATATATATATATATGTCTATATATACCACAACATGTAGTTTTTACAAATTTATAACGTTCGTGAATCGCCGGTCCACTTGGGTGATCAATTGTCTATATGAAACTTATTTCATTTAATTAAGTCTTAACAAGTTTGATTGCTTAACACGTTGGACACATTTTGTCATGTAAATATCAATCTTAATTAATATATATAAACATGGAAAAGTTCGGGTCACTACACCAGGTTACTGATCAGATCCCAAAAACAGTAAGCAAAGTGTTCCGGCGGGTTCTTGGTGCTTGATGCTCATCACGGTTCTCATCCTTGATGCTTATAGCTTCAAGTGTACAATTCGTTGATGTGTTTGCATCATCTTTACCAAGTTTTGACAATCATGACACTAGTGTATGTCTGAGATATGTAGCACAACTCATTTAAGGGTTGCAAGTAGGTTGATGAACTAAAGTTACATCAAGATCTTAGATCCGACACATACATGAGTTCTAATAATAATATTAAGCTATAAACTTGAATGTAAACTAAATAAACAAGATCTTAAGTTGTAGAACTTAGATCTTAGTTAGATCTTGAAGATCCTAGACTAGAAAGTCTAGATCTAGTGTTCTTAAGTTAAACCCTAAGTTATGGAACTTGGATCTTTACTTTAATAAAATCATAAATTATGAAACTTAGATTTTTATTTTGTAAGATGTATATAAGCTTATAAGCTCTTGTTTTAGACAAAATTGGAAGACCATAAGCTATAGAAACTTAGATCCAACGTAAGTGTATGAAGTTATAACTAGAAAGTTTAACTTCCATGTTCTTGAACTTACAAAGTTTAACTTTAGTTTCAAGAAAAATGAGATCAAGTTTAACTAGTAATACTTGACCAACATATCTAAATCACGAATTTAAAAGAAAGAAAAGATGAACTTCAAGTGTACAACCATAAGCTAACAAGCTTAGATTCTTGTTCTTGACTTCTCATCAAACTAAGGATGGAAGAAACAAGATTCATGAAGATACAAACTATAAAGCTTGATCTTTAACAACAAACAACAAGAAGTAAATTGATGATGATACTTGGTGATTTTAAAGGAAAAAGAAGAAGAAAAATAAAGTTTGTTACTTACAATTTAGAGAGAAAAAGAAAGAGTGAAAGTATTGTAAGAATGAGGTGTGTGTGGAATGAGAAATACTAGTATATAAGTAACAAAAAAAAAAGAAAATGGAACTCCCTCCCCACCAATGAAGGCTGACGGTTTAGGCTCCCAAATGGGGGTGGTCAACTTGTTCTTTCAAGTGTTGGAAGGTGGTGAATGCTTGATAGGACCCTAGATGCATGAATACCAATGAATGTGAAGAATAGCCATTAAGATTGAGAGAGAAAGTCAATCAGTCAAGATTGACTTTCCACAGCTCTCTTAGAAATCTCTACATAACAGTGGCTAAGCTTAGCTATTCTAGGGAGCCTTGGATCCTTTATGTAGCCTCGTATAAAGGATCCTCTATAAGGCTAGGGAAACTCGTATTACTCTTTTCCCGGGTACCTAACAATCTCCCCCCAGGAGTGAGACGGGTTTCCAAAAACTAACTCCCTAGTAAACATACAACATTACAAGGAAAGAAACAACTATTGCTAACTAACTCCCCCCGAATGATGTATGGCCGTTGATGAAGATCTTGAATCTTCACTTTGAATCATCAAATGAATTCGCATCTCTAACATCGTCTTGGTCAATCATTACGCTTCAACCTCCCCCTAGATCCTCGAATTGTCACGCTAACAATCTTCTTTCGAATTTGTTTGAGACTTGAACTTCATCGTGATATCTTTGCTCTTTCAACGGTCTTTGAGTGTGCACAGCGGAATGCGCATTGAAGAACACATCACAAACTAAATATGTTACTATCAATCCCTCCCTTGACTTGGTTTTGATATATCTTTAGAATTTGCTTGCATTGAGAAGTCATTTTGAAACTTTAGAATCTCCCCCCTCAAAGTACATGGGCTCGCATCAAAGTGTCATGACATAAATACTGTCGGTATCAATACCGAGACACACCTCTTGAACTTTCATCGTTCCAAAGAGTACTTTCGATACTAGTCATAAGAAAACTCCCCATATGATGTAGGATCTTCTTCGAGTCTCTAGCTCCCCCCCTCCCCCAAACAAACAATTGTTTCTTTGAAGTCCGAGTCCTATACCGTACATGTATAGAAGTCACACGCACATCAACCATATACATATCTCCCCCATAATGATGCTCTCATGAATATCGTATGAAATAAGAGCGTCATTGTATAAAATGGTTGACGTGCTCGGAAAATCTCCAAAATATCATATAGAACGCGTATGAGAAAATCCGTGTGAATCCGAGCCTCGAAAATAACGGAAAAGTATGCTTTGGAAGGCTAGATTCGGTAAAGGACCACTTCTGAAAAACCTGATAAAAGACAGGGGCCAAAACTGCTAATTTCGTAGTCAGATTCGGTAAAGGACTGCCCTTGCAATATTCTGAAAACTTTCAGGGACTGAAAATGTCAATTTAGATCTCAGATTCGATTTAGGATTGCCCTTGCAAAAATGTTAAACCTGTCAGGGACTAAACTTGGTAAAAATATCACCAGATTTAGTAATGGGCATAAGGGATTCGGTAAGTCCAATAAAGTAATTATGTAGGTAACTTGATCATGAGATTCGTAAGGCCTAACAAAAAAAATATAATCTATCTTGGACCAGATTCGGTTGAATGTCCAATTAACAAACCAAAAGTGTCCATCTGATTAGTGAGCTCATCAATCGTATAAATCAAGGAAGTGGATACCGAATCAGATCTAGCTATGACATCATACCGAATCATATACCAAATTAGATACCGAATGTAATTCATCAGGTCTATATCGAATGAAACTGAATCACCATCAAACATCCATACCGAATATGATTAAAGCAACGATACCATACCGAATCCAGAAGATGTTGTAATACCGAATTTGTTCATCAAACCGTGATGAACACAAACACAAATCATCATCCATCGATCAAATTTGCACTCAAACCTGATTTAATCACGTTTCATATGCATTGTTTAGCATATGTCATTGAAGATTTATCATCAAAACATCAGCAGGTTCACAAATTCATGATGAACAGACACGAAACACCTTCAAACGAGCATGAAATCCAAACTCTGATTCTAGTTCGTTGTTGATGATAGTTTCTAAATGAAAGATGTTTAGAAACATCCTTTGAATGCTCGACACCTGAATTCATCATCTAAAATCTACAGAATAACTCCAATTAGATCTATGAACTCGCCTTTGACTTTTTCTTCTAAACTTTGACATTGAGATCTAGGAATCTATGAAGCTTCTCAATCCGAATTGAAGAATCACAGAGTTAGAGTAAATGATAAGAAATCTGAATCGCTATTCAATTTGATCTGAAATAGACCGAATTACTCCGAGGACCTCACCGACCTCGTGATGGTACTGTAGCGACGAAGCAACAAGTAATCACTTGAAATTGTTGATATTAATCCGATCATGAATGTCACGAAGCATTGAATGATGAATTACAAAGAAAGGTGTTGATATATCTTCAAGTTGATGATATAACAAATTTGATTATGAAGTTAAGTCCAAAGTTGTACAGTAACTGTAGATGAAATTGAATTTCGATTTTGTGATTTTATGAATTTAATGAAGTATAATTTGAGAAATGAAGTGATGTAATAATCAGTGTAATGTTTTGTAGTTGTTGTGATTTAGATTTGGATGAGGTTTGATTTAAATTCGGTAAAATGAGATTCGGTACGGTTGAATATCATTTGAATGTGTTTGTGTTCGGTTAGATAAGATTCGGTGTTTTCGAAAAATTTAGGATGAAGATTCGAATATTCGATATGAAGATTCGAAGGTTTAGTGATGAAGGTTTGAAGATCATCATGAAGATATGAAGATCTTTATGATGAAGATTCAAAGATATGAATATCTTCATGTTGAAGATATGAAGGTGTAAGGTGTCGGATATGAACATTCATCGATATTCATGCGGATCATCTTCGTTTCATTGAAGATCCCGCTCTGATACCAATTGATAGGACCCTAGATGCATGAATACCAATGAATGTGAAGAATAGCCATTAAGATTGAGAGAGAAAGTCAATCAGTCAAGATTGACTTTCCACGGCTCTCTTGAAAATCTCTACATAACACTGGCTAAGCTTAGCTACTCTAGGGAGCCTTGGATCCTTTATATAGCCTCATATAAAGGATCCTCTGTAAGGCTAGGGAAACTCGTATTACTCCTTTCCCGGGTACCTAACAATGCTAGTATGAGGTATAAAGTTAAATACATGGGAAGATGGTCATGCATGCTTGAAACATTTTGTCTCCTCATTTAACTAATTAATCCTTGTTTAGTCTTAAAGAATCATTAGCATAATAGTGGGATTACTAGTAGTCCATTAAGTAATGTAGGGTGGGCTTCCAAGTCCAATAATATAAGCCCAAGTATAAGTAAGCAACAAATTTAGTAAAAGCCCAAGTAATTAACTACTTACATTAGTTAATTAAAAATGATTAATAATAATTAATCATGAACGTAAATAATATTCGAAATATTATTCGAGAAAAGCACGTGTCGAAAAGACAAATCGGGACATGGAAAGTCAATTACGGTAACAAGTAAAACGTATAAGCATACATTTATTAAAGCGCAAGTATTAATAATAAATATTAATAATATAAGTCGGAAAATCTAGGGTCGTTACAACTTCTAACAGTTGCATAGGCTTATGAAGTAATGGAACGATCAGGTAAGAGGAGAAACAAAGAGAAAGCAATACTATCAAAACAACTACCTCAATAGCCCTTTCCAGTTACTCTAATAACAAGAGCTATTCTGCAATCTCTTCCAAGTGGAACTCAAACAAGAATATCGGTACATTTGAAATGAAAATTCAATTCAAGAAGTGCATATTCCGTGAAAATTGTGGCTTAGAAGGGCAAAACAAGGATGAATGCTACAAAAATTGTTGCATATCCAGTTGGAGATTTACTGCATGGAAATTACAATCCCTAACCAAAAACTAGATACACCAAAGTTCTGAATCTAATGACTACAAATGACAGTAACCATGTAGACATGGCTTTGAATGTTGATAATGATGCTACTGGCCATGTCTTCAACTAATCACATGTCTACAAACTCATCTGCAAGTACTTATAAATCATAGCTTCTCATATATCTGCACAAAAGTATGGATTCACAACTAGTATTGTTTCTCATTTGACAAATGCATGGGTTAGTGATAGTGGTGCTACTGACCATGTCTCCACCTCACTCACCTATGTGCACATTATACACAATTGAACTTCACTCATTTATGTCATTCTGCCCAATGGTCACATGAAAAATCTATTCAACCACAATATAACTTCAATAATTGAAGCTAGAACAATCAATAACCAAGATTCAATCGTTCGAACAGAAACACCAAATCAGAAATCAATCTCCTAAAACTATTACAATAATGAGAGCCAAAATTGAAGAATCAAATACAATGAAACAAACTACACATCAAGATGATGTTATAGATCAGAAATCAGAAAACCCTAAAATTGTTTTTGAGAGAGATAAATCGGCTGTATATGTGAGATGATAGATGGTGGAATTATAAAATAAGGATAAAAAGATCCTTATATACTCCAGCAAAACCGACATGCTCCTTGGGCTTCTTTCTTGATAAATCTAATAGCAATGAGTCCATTAAGACATTAAGCCCAATACGGCAACAACTTTCAAAGTGAGCAAATATGGTCCTTTCACAATAAGAAACTGCTGCAGGAAGTACCTGCACATTCTTGCAACAACAAATAAGAAAACTTAACAAGAAACAAACTAAGCTTGTTAAAATGTAATACATTTTCAACATGCCCCCTCAAGCTTAGTTTGGAACAAGTCTACAAGACCCAGCCCTTTAACCAAATAGTTATGTTGTTTAATTGTAAGACCTTTGGTTAAAATATCACTTAAATTTTCATAAGAAGAAATTTTAGAAACTTTGACAACTCCTGCACAAATTTTTTCTCTAAGGTAATGTAAGTCAATCTCAAAATATTTAGTTTTTTCATGAAAAACAGGATTAGCATAAATTTGTATAGCAGAACTGTTATCACATTTAATTTGCACAGGAAGAGAAACTTTAATGTTTAAATCTAACAAAAGATTCTTAATCCAAATAATCTCACAAGTAACAGTTGTCATAGCTCTATACTCTGCTTCTGCAGAAGACCTAGCAACTGTTGTTTGTTTCTTACTTTTCCAAGAAACAAGAGAACCACAAAGATAAACCAAATAACCAGTAACAGACTTCCTATTTAACTTGTACTTGCCCCAATCAGAATCACAAAAAGCATGTAAGGTCAGATTATCATTTTTGATCAAATTAATACCTCTACCAGGAGCACCTTTTAGATATCTTAAAGTTCTAAAAGCAAGATCAAGATCAGACTGTAAAGGAGCATGCATATATTGACTTAAAACTTGCACAACAAAAGAAATATATGGTCTAGTTAAAGTCAAGTATATTAATCTACCAACAAGTCTTTGATACTCAGTTTTATTAGAAAGTAATTTATCCTTTTCATTTTGCTCACAATTAATATTAGAATTGCATTCAATTGGTGTGCCAAAAGGTTTACCTCCTAATAAAACATAGTCATTAAGCAACTCAAGACAATATTTTCTCTGAGAAAGACAAATACCACCATCTTTATTATCAAGAATTTCAATTCCAAGAAAATATTTTAAAAGACCTAAATCTTTAATCATAAATTTGGTTGTAAGAACACTTTTAAACTTATCAATTTCAACTTTACTATTTCCAGTAATGACAATATCATCAACATAGACTAATAAAGCAATAAAAACATTTTCAAAATTCTTAACATACAAAGAATAGTCAGATTTGCTTTGAACAAAGCCATCTTCTAAAAGCGCAGAATTT